>NW_006800118.1:1429210-1434793 GCF_000485575.1 Poecilia formosa
AAACTACAGCGGCTGTGATGAGCCAAGGCAAAGGTAAACAAAGGTAAAACAACCTGAACAGGTGATCAACTCTAAACCACTCGCACCTTTTTACTCTCCGTCTCTCTCTGTCATTTAAGCACACCCGTTGCCATGGCAACCTCCTGCGCTACACAAGCCAACCAGAGATTACGATAAACACATAACATTCAGTCCGTTATTATATTAGGTTTCCAGGCTTGATATTTATTTTGCGATTATTAATAAGCCTCCCTGAACATAGCGGTGGTTGATGAGTTAATTTTAAACTTCTGCTCTGCTAGTTATTTTGGTAAAGGAACCTAAACGCACAGAATTGCGCAACACCTTGTTGAAACAATAATTACAGATTAATAATTGTTGGGTCATTGTTAATGACCCAACAATTATTGTTGTTGGGTCATTAAATTGAGCACGTTTTGTTGATTTTTTTGTTGTTCTTTAATATTGTTATGAACATTTTTGATAAGGAGTCAGAGGAGGACCTGCTGGTCTCAGCCTCCTGGTGGCGTTCAGTTTGTCACCTAATGCCGAGATCGACTCAAAACCTCCCGCGATCCACCTGTTGAACCGCTGCTCTAGCAAAGCACGAACAGTTCAGAAACTATATGAGATGGGGGGGAAAAGCTATTTTTTAACTGATTAAGTCGTGTTTTGGATTCTTGAAAAACTAATCAGTCACGACTGATTAGTGGGTACACTCACCCCTGATAGTAAGTGAAGCAAAGTTACAAAGTAATGTTTAAATTAAGCAATATAACCAACTATAGAAAGTAAGTGAATCAGAAATAAAAATAAGAGACAAGTGGTGAACACAAACTAAATCACTTTGTCACACATACCAATAAGATGAAATCCTAAACAACATGAGTCAAATAATCAGCTAGCTGTTTTGATTTAGTAACTTATTTCAATGTAACCTGCATTTGACTTTGAATGTTTCCTTTTTTACTTGACAATATTTGTTATAGGCAGGTTGTGAAATTTATTTGACAACAAATCAAATTTAGGCTGTGGAACTAATTAAATATTCCATTACTGATATCAGGTTTTTCAGTTGTCCTTTTGCCTGAACACTTGCTGCATTGTGCTTGCAAGATTTTTGTATGTTTTGTCTAAATTAGGGTGATTTTATAGCTCCTTTTTGTCAGATCATATAGCCAGTAGCACTTATACCAAAATAAAGAAATTAACAACCAGTCCATAAGATCGGTATCTGTGATCGGCAGTGATCGGCCCTCATGAGTGATCAGTATTGACTGCAAAAAAATCAGATTGGAGCATCCCTAATCAAAATCAAATGAGTTCATGATGCATTTTAAAAATGTTCGATTTTTGATACCAGGATCAAGACAAACATACAAAAATCATCAATTTATTGTATTTTTTGGAAGTTTTGATTATCACTTTTAAAAAATATGGATCCTTTAGCATAATTATATTTAAGTCTAGTTTCTCTAGGAGGGAGAAAGAACTTCTTTCTCCCTCCTGTTTCTAACTGAAATCAGAACAGTTAAACTGTTCACTGTGCTTTTAAAATAAAAACAGTTTGTTTAATGTCTCCTCTCCAAGTTCCCTCCCACAGAAGATGAAGCAGACCAGTGTGTATCTGGTTGTAAGTCAACTCTGGCAGCTTCTCCAATGCACTGGGCTGTTGGTACGCTTTATCTCCTGAGTCTGAAGCTGAGTCATCGGGGAATGCTGAGGCTGAAGCTTTAGCTTACTTATACTCGTACCATGTGAATGTTCTGGTCCACACAGCTAAGAGATTTAGGATCATTTTGAAATACTTAAGTCAGCAATTTCAGTTCAGTAGTACTTGCTCTTGGATTTCCTTTTTCACTGAAAAGCCTTGAGAAAAACGGCCATGTTGGGGGAGAAAATTTTTCCCAAAACCCTGTTGTTTTTATGTATTGTTCAGGCTGACAGTAGAGATGCACTGATCCAATGTTAGAATCTGTATCGTCCCAATATTGAAAAAAATTCTACATCGGGTATCGGGAACAATGTGCCTGTCACTGCGCGATCTATTCTGAAAGCACGATTCGTACCTTTGGTTCATTTGTCCATACGCTGAAGAAATACTTCCGGATTATCCTTAAAATGTACATCAACAAAGTGTATCATATTTATTTACATTAATTATAAGATTGCCTACTTTTCTAGATAGCTTTATAATTATCTGTAACACTTTATTTAAAGGTGTGTGCATAAGACTGACATAACATTGTCGTAAACATAACACCTGTTATAAACATGAAGGAGTCTTTATGAATATTTATGACTGCTGTCATTAATTATCATTCGGTAAATGACACTTTTAATACAAAGTTGACATTGTTTAAAAAGGAATTGGAAAAAAAAAAATAAACAAAAAAAAATTTTTTTGTTTGTTTGCTTGTTTTTTGTTTTGAGGTAATTTATGTCAGGCACACATAATCAGAATTATTGAGAAACCAACAAAATAAAGTGTTGGTGTGATTCCCTGTTATGGTTTTAGAAAAATGACTGGTTTGAAAAAAAAAAAAAAACAATGCCAGGATTACTTATATGGCTGGAGGAACTTATATCTGCAGGAATGTTATTCAGTCTTTCTGAGTGGGTTGTAGAAGTTCTATTGTTTTCAGAACACCATTGTGATACGTAACATGCCACCAGCACCCAGCTGTAGGTCTGCACTGCTGCAACTGTGCTGAGTGCAATATCAGTTTTGTTTCTGATTTCGTTTTTGCTCAAAACAAAAAAAATCTGAACCATTCAGTCAGTGCTAAAAGAATAAAAATTGTAAGTCAAAATATTTCATTTTATTTTTAACAGTAAATCACACAAAATGTTTCCATTTTTGAGTTGAGGTCCAAACTAAGAGAAAGGGACTGGATACTGCTGAGCAGAGTTTCTTTGTGGTTCTTCAGCAGTGGCAAGATGAGGGGAAAAAAAAGACAATGCAACATTTGTGTCTGCAGGGTAGGGACTGAGCCAGCCTATGCAGTCTGAGAATCAGCTTGTTTTCTGTCCATCACTACAAGAAACCATATATTATCACCTTATTCATCACCTTATGAATATCCCTCTTTCAGAACCATTTATAGTGCATCTCTCAGTAGTAATGAATCCGGAGGTCAGAGCCTGCAGGAAAAAGGAAACCTGGCTTTATGTTGCAGGATCCCATGAAGCAGGTGTGACGGCAGGCCTTTGATCTGCATCTTTGGTTCTGGAGAATTCTTCTGAACCCAAACTAATCCAGTGCTTCATTAAACCTGGTGCACTAGAAGAAGTCTGTCATTTGCGTGCGTGCGTGCGTGCGTGCGTGTGTTGCGCCAGGAGTAGAATTGAACACTAACGCATACCTTACAATAATAATAATTGAAAATGGACCTACAATGCAATCACACACGAAGGATTGAGCCGGTCTTCAGTCATTATGCCCCCTACTGAGACTCACTGATTAAACCTTTGCCACAAAACTAAATCAGTGACTAATCCTCCTGTGTGCTGTGTTGCTGGCTTGGGTCTTGGCCTGGAAGTGCCCAGAAGTGAAACAGAATCTGATTCTCAAGATCCAAGGAGGAGAAATGAGAACATGTTTCTGATTTTTTTTTTTTTTTTTTTAACCTGGGGCCATTTTTCATCTGCAGGCCAGACTACTCTGAGCCAGCCCAGAGCTGCTGCTGGGAACTACAGAGCTCTCACACATACACTCACACGCACACACACGCACACTAAACCTGTTCCATGATAGTGCTTTTTCCTTGTATTAACAAGTGCAGTTTGTTTTAATCATTTTCATTGCTTTTTCTCTCTTAGAAGTTAGGCTTCAGAAAGATTTGCTGAAGTCCTGTAGAAGTGCTAGAACTAGTAAAGGCCAGCATGTGTGATGGACAGCATGTAAGAGCTACTCCTGTGTTGAGAAAACTCAAACATCAAACATGAACAATGTTTGATATTTCATATAAAGCTACTTCAGGTAGCTTTATGAATCTATATTATAAGAACGTCTTATTGTATAGATTCTTTAAATTGAATTCGGTCATGTCCTGATTTGAGGACATAACCGTGCTGGATAACTTTTGTCACACAACTTGCTAACAAGACAAAGTGCTTTTCATTTTGCTTTTTCCCCTTGTCTGTTTCCATCTGGGTTAGAATCACTTTTTTTTTTTTCCTTTTTTCCTATTAGTTTTAGATACATGGGAGATAGTGGGCCATGTTGTCTCCAAACTGTTTCAGAAATTATTTAAAACGGCAGTATAAGTTGCTGCTTTTACTGCTGCAGCTTCTAGAAATTTCTTAATCTGACTTGACTTCTCTAACACATTACTTGCCTTTCAGTTCCAGCCTCCAGGTTCTCTTTTACTCACTAGCTTCTGTTCATCCATTCAACAACTGGTCACTTTCTGTGTTCATCTGTTATTGTGGTGTGTGAAGAAAAGCTCAACTCTTGTTTGTTGTAGAATGGGAGAAAACAAGGTTTTCTTCTCCAGGAGGATTATAGGGACGTCCTGTGGGATGTGGACTGTCTCTCTAGCAAAAGATAAACAACTCACTCAATATGTCACTGTTTTCTGTGGAGTCTCATTACATATCACTAGTTAAATTCAGAGTTGATTGTCCAGTAAAGTTCTAAAGCTAGCCCTTTGTTTTTCCAGGTCTATAAAGGTGAATTTCAGCTCCCAGATTTCCTAAAAGAGCAATCACAGGTACAGTAACACGCCTGCCTGTTGCTGAGCTATTTGTCTCTTTTGTTGTTGTTGTTATTGTTATTTCTTGTCACAGATTCATTTTTTTTTTATTGTCAGAGCCTAATTTTAGTTAGACCATGTGGCTGTTAGACCATGTGGGTGTGTGGAAGATCAGTTTTAATGCTTCCATCTGCTTCCAGTTATTCAGCTCTCCACTGTGTCACCATCTAATGTATCCTGTTGTTCATTTGTGATGTCAACTCCATGACTGCTTCATATTCTCAGTGTTAAGCTTAGGATTTATTTACCTCTTGTGTTATATTTTGGTTTTAGAACTTGTCTAATCCTTGCTGGTGGTTTGATGGTGGCGTTTTGTTTCAAACTGCCGTTTTTGCTTGTTTGGTTGTTTGCAACTCAACAGTTTGAATGTGTCTGAATGTGGTAACTGTGGTGTTGCAGCATGCTGCTGATTGCATCTCCCCCACTGAGAGCTGCTCAGTTTAAGGCTGAGCAGCTCTTTGTTCTTCTACACAGATGCAGAAGTCTGCAGAGAGACCCAACCCCAGTTAGAAGCAGAGGAACAGCTGGACCACAGCACATAGGTACAGTTTCACAGCTACCAATATGATCCTAATGATGAAAGATCCTGCAATGTTTGCAAACACACATATCTGACTTTTCACACACTGTAACGTCTTTACTTCAAAGTTATTTAAAAAAAAATATTCTTAAGAATATGTTGTCTTATACTGATGACATCATAGTTTGGAGCTCAAGGAGTTTTCTTTTATTGGTTATTTGTAAATTCATGACAAATAATTTTAAAGTAATATACAACCCCTGGCAAAAAGTATGGAATCACCTGTGTTGGATGAGCAGTCATTCA
>NW_006800119.1:0-44635 GCF_000485575.1 Poecilia formosa
ATTAGATAACAGTATGAAAACCTTAGCTGCTACGCTAACAATCAGTGGTTACTTTGGGCCACTTAAGAGTATCACATTTCACAGGTCAGCAAAATGGGAAGTAGGTCAGTAATGCTACAAATTGACTTTGACATCTTTAACATGTACCTGTCCTGTGCAGCATAGTTCCGTGTGTTTCGGTTCAGTTAAAATAACACACACACACACACCCCTACACTCCGACAAATCTAAATCTAAACGTCTGAACACAGATGTTACAAAACGGTAACGGGTTGAATGTTCTGGTTTTGGTGTTTTTACGTACGTTTTTTGTTTTGCATTGATTGGAAACATTTTTGTGTTTCGTGATGCGCGTGAACGCCTGTCTGTTGCCATGACAACAGTTCTGTGTGGAGTAAAACCTAAAAGAGCGAGGAAACACAGAACAGAAGTGGTTTTACATTCTTTTTACACCTGTCTTTCGACATTACTTCCCTTTGTTGTGGTGCACTGCAATCGCCGCAATTTATAAAAGTCCAATAAACTGGACTCCCTCTTTCTGGTTCAGAAAATTTCTAAAGGTAGAGATTGAGACAGATCCTAGCCTAGTTTTCAGGAGCTGGGAGTTTCCAGCTTATACCCGATAGCTTATAGAACTGGGAGCTTTATAACCAGCTCTCAGTTTTAGACACTGTCTTCCTTTATTTCTTCAAACGTTCCTTTTGGATAAAACTTACAGTTAGACTGGCTTTGAGCAATTTATGTTGTTATACTGCCATAGGCTTATGCTACTGCAGGACAAACTCACCACTTTTCTCTAATTTTTTCTTCTTCTACTCTTCTCCAATTTGCGTTATTTGCTGTTATTTCAACCGTTAACTTTGTTTTCTCTCACCTGGTCTGGCGATCTGATTGGAACCTGGAACATTTCAAAACCATTTGGAGATATGTCATCATTTTAGCAACACGGTTCTCAGGTAGAAATTTCTGTCTGAACTGATATCAGAGGACAGAGTTGTAGTTATGCCACAGTTATAATTGGCTCCATACTTATTTTGCACTATAATGTTTCAAGACTTTACACATAGTTTGTTGCCATGAGTTGGATGTGCCTACATCAGATGCTGCATTTCTTCTGCAAGTCCATTGTTGAGAGAGTCTTCTCTTCTGCCATCATCTGTTTGGGGGAGCAGCAATCTGATAGGGAAGGCTGGTTCTGTTCTGGTTCTGGTTCTGTTCTGGGAACGACTGAGGATTCTTTGGAGATGATGACACAAAATTAATAAAATTATGGACAACCCTGACCAACCTCTTCTTGAGTCTGTCTTACAAAAACAGAGTGCTGTGATACAGACTGCTAGAGGAGATCTTTCCTTCTAATGGCCATCACTTTCTACAATAACTTCGGAACATTTTTTTAATTAATATGAGCTACAACAACATTCTTTTCCCGTTTTGGGATCAATAAAGTATATTTGAATCTGGATTTGAATTATAACTGCAAATTATCCAGGCATTATTAGTAGGTTATGGTTATTAGGCTATTAGTCAAAATCCATCAGATGTCAGAGTTAGGCTTAGGAAAATATTAATATACACACCTCACATTTTATTTTTTATATGATATTCAACCTGCTGCCAACCTTGCAAATACAAGCAGGAACAGACAATGGCTGCAGGTTAGAGGTGACCGCTTAAATCACCCTCTATCTCAGACTCGTGTTTGACAGAGTTTAGTCGGTGGTCATGAGACAACAGGCAGAGGAAAGAGATTCCCCTCTGCCCCTCTGCTCCACACCTCCCCCCATGCATGCTCCCATCCCTCTGGAAGCCAGCCTCCTGACCCTCCATCCCCCATCACATCCAATCACCGGCCGGCCTCTCTCTTTGCTGAGCGCTTGACGATGAATGGCTCAGTGTTTTTCACAGGGATGTGAATGCAGAGCGTTGCCCTCTGACAGACAGGCTCACTCATTCACACTCCGTTTTTTACTTTCTCCAACTTCTCTCTGCCACCCTGCTATGAATGCTAGCTTTTTTCCCCCCCTCCCTCTTGTTTCCCAGAATCGCCATTTCTAGACTGCTGTGTGAATTCAGAATAAAAAGAAAAAAGTTTGACTAAAATATGAGGGTTACACCTCGGCCAAATGTTCTCTTTCATTTGGACCTTGTAACCTTTACAATCTAAAGGTTACAGGCTTAGAGACATTTTATGCAAATATTCACTTTATGAAATTTCTTGCAATTTTTAAAAGAACCAAAATTTTATTTCTATTTTTAGGATTCAAAATAAAAAAAGACATAAAAGAGGATAGATTTTTATTTTATTTTTTAAAATCACATAGATGCCAACCTAATGACAAGAAAAACAGACATGAAAACATACTACTGGCATTTTTAGTTTCATTCTTTGTGAACAGTTAGTTTAAATATTGCACGTAAATATTTTTAATAAAAATTATTTATTATATCTGTAAATAATTAACTGGTTCCTTTTACGTTTTAGTCAAAGTAATTCAGATTCACTGAGGAAGGTCCAAAGAACCACTTGTTGATCTACACTCATCCTTTGTTACATTTGTCCAAACAATCTGACTGATCAAACCGTGTCCCGGAATCAGATGCATGTCTCCAGTCGGCCACTAGGGGGAAGCCGCTTCTCCACCACCGTCTGCTGCTGCATTTCACAATTTCATATTGAACCTCAGTGAGAGCGCATACATGATGCTGTTATGTTTTTTAAGCTACTGCTTGAAAGCCTTTGAATGTGGTGAAAAATGACAGTAAGGTAAAGATGATCAAGTTTATTCGCAGAGTTGGAAAGTAACTAGTTACATTTACTCAATTAGATTTACCCGAGTTACTTTTGTGGGGTGGGGGGTATTTTTAGGAGTATTTTTTTTACCAGGCTGTACTTTTTACTTTTACATGAGTAATTTTATTTTGAAGTATTGCTACGTTTTAACCAAAAAATTCACCAGACACAGACACACAGCTGCAGTTTTTGTTAAAATTCCATAAGTTTTTTATTGTTAGAAACTGATTTGGAAAGTTTATCTTTTGCCGGTCTTTGCTGTTTTTTTGTTACTATATGAATTATTGACATTTTTATTTTTAAAATACCAAAATTTCCACTTAGCTTTATATTTTGGTCCGTCCAATGAATGTATTTTTTAAACATTAAATGATTAATAATTTGATCCATTATTCAGTACTTGAGCACACTTTTTACCAAATGCTTTTTGACTCTTACTTGGGTAATTTCTTGGATGGGTACTTTTTACATTTACTTCAGTAAATATATGTTGAAGTAGGGCTACTCTTACTTGAATACAATTTTTGGGTCCTCTGCCCGCAGGTGCTTATTCGATTTAACACTTTCAATGTTAAACCACAGAACGGGACCTCTTTCTTCCAAGTGATCAATATGATAATGGTTTTTTTTATTATTATTATCGTTATTATCAGTTTTATTGTTATTTAAGCGCTAGCTTTCGATATTAGATTATATTTATAAACCTGACAGAATCTGGCGCAAACAGGTTTTTTCTGATAATGGGGTCGTTTTCTGCCGGCTTACAACCACAACGGGTTACCCCTAATATTTCTTCCCCTGAGATGAATTTTATTGCAGCTTGGTTGTAGAGAATCCCATGGGTACCTGAAAGCACCATTGTCCCTTCCCCTCTGCCCATCCCCTTTCGACGCCGGTGGAAATCTGGGCACTCGGAGCAACTCCAAGCATTTCAGGCACCATTCACCGGCTGCGGTAGGGGGTCGAAGCTTGCTGAGGGGGAGCCGGAGGGAACCCGCTTCACTTCGTCAGACTTTCTTCTAAACGCTATACGGAGAAGGAAAGCTGTGTTTTCTTCATGAAGCGCTTTAGTGTGTGAAGCAGAGAAAGTGGTCGGTGCTGGACCGGACTCTGGGATATTCTGTTGTTACTTAGGAGGAAAAAACGCTGCTGGTCTCTGCACACAGCAGCAGCCACACTGGACAGTTTGTGGGAACTACTGGAACTTGACCTGAGCTGGAATAAAGAAGCATTATTAGTCAGGAGAAAGTTGAACTCAGAGTAAGGTGAGTGGCTGGCTGTGAGTGTGTGTGTGTGTGTGTGTTGAATTAACCCCGCGCTCCTCTCAACTGTGTGTGTATTTTAGGCATCAATTAACAAAACAACCTTCCGTGTTTTCCCACTTGTTTCCCAGCATGAACCACGTGCTGTTTTTGATATTTTCGTTGAAGATGTTGACCTTTCTTTGGTTTGTATTTTACAACAGAACGTCTGCTAAGCACCCAATGCAGGGCCGGTGCTAGCAATTTGGGTGCCCGAAACCCAAATGCTTTGTGGTGCTCATGTTGAGCCATTTGGTGTTGGAAAAATTAAGACTCACAAAGAAACCAGATTTTAAGTGGTACTAAAACGAGGAAACAAATAAAGTCCATTCAATGAACCGTAGCAAAGAGAAGTGTGACACAGAACTAGGACTCGTCCTGTGTGAGTGATGTTAGAATATCACTCATTTTTGTTCTGATTTCACGTGTTTGATGCAAACCAAGAAAACCGAACAAACGGGTCTGAATTTATCACCAGAGGGAGAATAGCATCGCTCCGGGGATTAATCTTTTTCTCAAATAAAAACGTTACTTTTGTATATCACTGCATTTCATATAGTTTAAATTTTAATATGCTGTAATGAAAGTCAAGTTTATTACGATGGAACATTTTACAAAACGTAATTCAAAGTGCTTTACATGATAAAAACACAACTCAATAAATAAACCAAACAGAAATATTACATTACAATGGCAGAAAAAGCTGAAATAATGAAAAAGCAATAAGAAGTTGTCATCCAGATCAGAATTAATCAATGTCCCACTTATTATTATTAATCAGATATTAATAATAATCTCTGATTAATGACAGAGATTTTTTTTAAGGGTCTTTTCATAGATGTCATCATACAGGCTGTTGTAAGCATGATATGTGGGGTAGACGGGTGTGATTCCTACAATAACAGGCAGTTATTTTGGGTTAGTGCTAGCCTAGATGCTATCATTACTATTTCAGCTAGTTTTAGCTTTTTAGCTAATTATAGCTTTCACATGAGTTTTCTTCACCCTGTATGGAGTATTTTTACTGTATGTCGCTTGCTTTAGCTTTTTAGCTCACTTTAATTTATAAATTGCTGTGACATTAAAACACGGCTATTAAAGAAAAATATGTCATGCCTAAAGAAGAATTCCTTCTGTCATTTAAATTCTGATGCTAAAAATGACAAATTTGTGCCATTGTTTCACTCCAGTTGGGGGCCACACAACATCGTTACAAGAGCCATGAAGGGTCCTCGGACCACGCTTTGGAAACCACTGAATTAGATCATTGTTTCATTTTAAGACATATTATTATTATTTGTTGCTATTTTGATAGAGAAAATATCATATTCCAATTACAAACAACACTTTTCAACTGAATGAAAAGAACCATAACATGTCTGTCACCTAACCACTAAAAGTCAGAAGTCAGGTAGTTTTTTTTTTTTTTTTATAAAGCATTTCTTTGTATTGATCACAAACATCAAAATGTTTCACTGCAAAGAGGGAAATGAAATTCGTCTTGTGAAATGCTGTGTTCTTTTGAAGCTAAAGCCCAGGATGAAACATGTTTGGGATGTTTAAATACAGGCAGCGTCCCTTGAGGACAGGATGTTTTCAACCAGAATTGGTCTTTCTTTCTTTGAGACGGGTATTATGAGGATGTGCATCGTCCTCTGTGATTGGGTGAACAAACTACTTTCAGCTGCCGGTTGTTGCTTTTGTGTGAACAAACCACTCTGGTGGTTCTGGTTCTAAACCACTTATTGTCAAAATACAAAGCAAATGATGAAGGCCTCCATTACAATAATCTCCAAATAGCCATAGATGCAATTTCGGGCACCTGTTTTTTATTTTTTTTTATTTTATTTTATATCCAGAGTGAGGTCAGGTTTATGAACATGTTATATCTGCTGTTTGGACCGTGCTTGAGCTCCACATGCCAAAGGTATTGTTCAGGAATTTAATAATGAAAACCAAATTTAAGGAAGCTATTGTTGTGTCCCAGCAGTTTTCTCCTCTTGTTCCATTATTTACTCCATCAAAAATATTTAGGAATTACAAAGGTAATGTAATATTTTCTCACATGTATGAGTCAGTTCGTCCTTTTAAAACATGAACGATAAAACATGAGTGCACTGACTGATACAGTTGGGGCCGGTCGTTTTATTATTCATTGCTAGATCTACATAGATGTTTAGTAATAATTCTTATAGATTTAATTAACTCTTATAAGCTGCTTGTGGGTCAGACAGACTAACTGCATTTTATTGTTGAAATTCAATACAGACACAAACTTTTTACACTTAACTACAACAAAGATGTTCCTATCATCTTACATGCATCAGGATAAACAGAAAATATGGTTGCTTTTTGCCTTTTAACTTTAAAATAAAATTTTTAAAGAAAAAAGTAACACCCATTATGAGAAAACCAGTCAATTGAAAAAGTAAGTTTCTATTCAATATATAAGAAAACATTTACATTTATCTTTAAATTTACCTGTAAGGTTTTATTAATTTTTTTTGTTTGTACTTATATGAATATTTTTAATATGTCAATATCAAACAAATATTGTTTTTCCAAATATGATTATTTGTGGTTTTTCTAGGTTGACAGCGTGAAAAGGCAGTGACTATTAGTTCTCTACACTGAGAGTTGGTTTGTAACTAACTAGTTACATTTACTCCCTTCTATTTACTTGAGTAACATTTTTGAAAAAGTGTACTTTTAGGAGTATTTTTTACTACATTGTCCACTTGGGTAATTTTATTATGAAGTATTATGAAGTATCGTTAGTTTTACTTGAGTAAATTTATCCTCTACCCACTGCAACTTCACTACATAAGAACAAACATGTTTTAATCAGAAATTCACCAGACACAGACACACACATGCAGTTTTTAAAGTTTCATTAGTTTATTTATTGAAAGAAACTGATTTGGAAAATATTTATTTCGCCTGATTTTATTTTTTGTTACTTATATGAATTATTTTTGGTCCGTGAAATGCCAAAACGTCCACTTAACTTTATTTTTTGGTCCGTCTGATTTTGTAATTTTTAAATATTAAATGATAATTTGATCAGTTACTCAGTACTTTAGTAGACATTTTACCGAATACTTTTTTTTACTCTTACTTTACTAACTTCTTGGACGGCTACCTTTTACTTTTACTTGAGTACAATCTTTGGCGACTCTGCCCACCTCTGTCTACACTAAACAATAACCCGCTCATGAATTGTCAGTGAAGGTGTGAAATGTGATGAAGGGTGTCGGCAGCTGCACGGATGTCGCAGAGCCTTTTCATCACCGCGCTGCTTTCCACAAACAAACCAGCCTATGCAAACTCTACTCACCTGGTCTCTCCAACACAAGCAAGGCCACATGTTATTTGAGAGTGCAAGAGGACATGGGGATGGTGGCGCCATGCTTGTGCCTGCTTCAGCTTCTGATCACCAGTGTGCTGATATCGTCATTGTTGGAAAATGACTCTGCTTCTCGGATGTTGGGATTTCATGAAGACTCTTTTTGTGTCTATACGGGCTGGAGACAAAGAGTCTGGAAATCTTTAGAGTCGGGGTGCACCGATGGCAGTTTTCTGGCCGAGTTCAGGTATTAGTTGAGCTTTCGAGATCCTAATATGCTGCCACCATTAGCGGTGCAATTCTAGAATCTAAAATAAGATGGCCACCGCCCACCTTGCAATGCTCTATAGAGTGAATGGGTAAAGAAGATGAGTGGAAGGTCTTGTTCACTGCATAGCCTGTGTTGAGGTCTTTAACCTCGTCAGGTTTCCAAAACTGATCTAAATTAGCTGTTGCCTAGGAACAACCGTACCTGGAGCTACTTTTTCCGGCGTTGTCAGAAGAGTCCGTGGTGATTCAGGTTGCAGGTGTGAAAATTTGCTAACGCCTTAAAGTTCACCATTCTTTGGACTAAAGCAGCATAACTGAACTCTTCCTGTTCTTTTGTGCCATAAAATGAGACGCAGATATTCAGCGCTAATCAGACATAATCCCTGCCACTGGGCCTTTGCAGGAACTGGAAACTCAACCTAGTAGACGGCCATTAATCTCCAAGTCTCCTGCCTAACCAAAACAGGCCATATGCCAAGTAATGGAACCCCCGCTGTGACAATAACAGCCTAATAATAAGAAATAATCAAACAGTAAGTGTGCTCTGCTCAACTCCCACAGTCTGACTACTGGTATTTATTACTCTGCTTAGTGTACTTTTTTTTTTCACCTGATGTTCAGGTTGCCAAAATGGCAGAGGAGGTGTTGAGGATTTCCTTTGAAAACAGGGAGACTGATGATGACTCCCCCAGTGGAAATAAAGCAACCCAGATGCACGCTCCGCTGCTGTGGAATGTGGAGGAGATTTGAGATCTTTGAAAGATCAAGTGCTCTGTGAGCATGTGAATTATTAACTCACAAGGGCCTGCTGTATGCTCCCACGCCTTGATGGTCATGGTGTCTAAGTGTTGGCAGCGCGTTCTCCAGAAAGCAGCAGGTGCGGTTGTGTAAAGCTGGCGCTGAAACGGGTTTGAAGAGCTTCATCTCCGGAAGAACTGAACCGCTTAGAACCTGAAGAAGGCTTGTGTCCACGTTTTAGAGGTTGAGTGGGAATGAATAAATGTCTGAGTGCATGTACTGAACTAGGTCGGTGTACTTTTGGTTTCAAGAAGCGGTTTGTTTGATGTTTTTGATCATTTGGAAGAACAGTCAGCACTGCTGTCAGCACTGCAAAAAACGCAAAATCAGTGCAAATATCTTAGTAAACAAAACTAACTCGCAGGTAGTTTTTCAGTCAATAATTCCTTAATATTGATGAAAAAGATCTAGTTCCATTGACAGATTATTTCACTTATAACAAGACATTTTTCCTATAAGTAAAATAATTTCCCAGTGAAACTGGAACTGGAACCACTGTCTGTGCTGCTCACTGTTGATATGAAATCCGAAACTGATGGCGAAGTTTCCTGAAATGACTTGAATTCTCCTTTACTGGTGTATGAATAGCCCTGGATAAAACTGAAAGTGGTGAAACTGTGAAAGTGACTTAAACACCAAACCCTTTTTGCTCTGAGAACAGAGTACATGGTTCAAGTCATGCAGTGGTTCTGAGAAATGTCCACACCTCTGTCAAACCGCCAGGCGCTCAGGATGAAAAAAAAAAAAAAGACACTGTGATGAATCATCTTGAAGCAAAAAGAAATGAAAAATCTCGCTAGAAGTTTGTCATCTTGATTTTGTCTGTAACTCGGTGCTGAGCATTGCTTTCTTCCTTATTGCTCTGGTTCATAAGCAATAAGCTGCACAAAGCTGCAGACTCTGTTCTCTGTGTTGTTTTGAAGCCGGTTTTTAGGCAGAATCCTTCAAGTCAAGCTCTAATCCGCTCTTCTGTTTTACAGTAGGGTCTAATCTTAATCCAGTTTTAATTGAGCCTAATTAGACCTCGGATTAGGACAAGATTAAAGCTGCTGTTATCTTCCGCTTTACATCTTACATGGAACCTATCTCCATGTAAGACTGAGCAAAGCTGGGGAAGAACCATTTACCATTTGACATTTCGCTTTTTTTGTGATATTCCAAAAGAACTCCTCTGCCATTGTTTTTTTTTTATTGGCAATGAGTAAGTTATCGCAATAAATGATAATGTTGTTTAATTTGAGGTCATTTTCAAGTAATATAATGGTAATGGCAACCTATTTTAGACCACATGTACAATAAGCTCTGTTGATGACAATACTAACTGATTATGACTGCATCACAAGTAAAAACGCAGCGACCCAGAGAGAGACTCTTGAAGTTTCTCAGAACGACATATATAAATGGAGATGAGAGGTAACATTACAGACTTACAGTAAATATAGTTCTGTTTAACCTGACTGAGCTTAAACAAAGGAATACATTCATCTGACAAAGTTCCTGAATTTACCTTTAGAGGAAATTATAGATGTTTGGAGAAGCTTACAGACGTTATTCAAATAATTCAGTTTTACATAAAGTTCATTCAAGGATCAACACATTGTTTTTAAATTTTTTAAAGAAATGCTTAGGAAAAAATGCAGAATATGCACAATGTGTCGAACCATAATCCTGTCTGTCAATAAATCTGAACAGAAAACAGAATGACATTTACTGAACAAAGAAAAAATCAAGGTGAAAAAGAAAAAAACACATCATGGAATATGTGGTAACAAAATCATATAAAACTGAGGATTTTAGGAGGAAATGAGTCCGTTTTAGTATTTAGTCCTCAATTTTTTTACTGAGACAAATTTAAACTACAGACATGCAAACTGAAGTCAGCACATTTTTACTGGTGTGTGTTTTGCCTTCATGCACCTGCATGTAGCTCTGCAGCCTGCACAGAGAATGCAGATAAAACTGTTTGGATGTTTTCAGCTGGGTTTATTTTAGAATTTTCTTTCCAGAGGCTACATTGTCTGTGCACGGTCAACTTTAGAAGGGAGTGGGTGTGGGGAGATGACGGGGGAAAGCAGCCCCTTCTCCTTTGTTTCTTTTGTTGTGGAGGAGGCTGAAAAGAACCGGCCGCTGAAGGAGCGCCGCGTTAGGTGGAGGTTATGGATCCGTGTGGAGAGAGACTGAGGTGAGGAGCTGATGTTGGAGTATTTAATAGGCCTGTCACGATGACAAATTTTACTGGACGAGAAACTGTCCCGGAAGTTATCGCGATAAACGATAAAGTTGTTGTTTTGAGACCATTTTTAAGTTGTACAGCAATATTAATGCCATAATAATGCAAGAACACGTTCTCAAAGATCAACAAACTTTAAATCCTAAAGAGCATTTAACAACTGGAACCGGAAGACATTTTAAATATTCAAAATAAAAATAACAAAATAAATTATGAATTTTCTGTAAACAAAATTATCCTTAAAGGAAAAAAAACAGACTATTTGAGACCAAAGCACCAAACTGAAGAGTTTTATCACCCAGTTTTTGGTAGAAAGCAAGAAAAACGATAAATCATGCAAAAGGAAATGATTGCGTTTGTTTTAATTTATCATTCGATTAATTGATTAATTGATTTTTTGATTATTGTGACAGGCCTAAACAATGAGGACGAATGAGAGAGGGGTTATTTAAATATTCGGAGAGTGAAAAGAGAGGGAGAAAATGGCATAGTGGGCAAGCAAGAGTACACAATGAATCCAATAGTAACTAGACTTAAGATACATAATTAAACCACAGTAACAAAGAATAGCTAGACATAAGAAATAAACTAGAATCACTAAGAAAGAACTGAACTAACAAATACAGAAACGGGATTGGTCTGATGAAAATAAGAAACTGAAGAAAATGGAAATAAACAAACCCTGAAACAACTCAGGATCCTGACAGGCGGGGTGGAGGATGGGTGGGGTGAGGATGGAAAACTGTCGGTCAGTGGGAAAACGGCTGGTGTTTCCTTCAGTCTCCTCAGAGAAAGCACAGGTGAGTGGGTGTGGCTGCAGAGGTAATGTTCACCGTCTATTTGTTTCCCAGGCGGCATCATCCAATCCGCATCAGCTTAGTGAAACCAATGCTGCAACCGGAGGGTTTGTTACTGGATTTGGATCATTGTAATTACAGCGCTGATTGTTGACGGTAGGATTGTCATTAATCCTGGATTTGAATTTCTGAGAATGGTTTTGGGAGGCCTTCGTGAAACTAAACCGTCTCCAGCTGACATCAGCTCACTGGTTCTGGCTTTTTCACCCAGAGGCGGTGATATGAGAGGTAGCAGTGTACTGTGGTGACACCGGGAACCCTTTTTTTTTTTTTTTTGTTTTTTTTTTTTTTTTCTTTTTCCTCTTGGTCATACAAGCATGAATGTGTGTGGTTTTTCATGGCCAGAGGAGAGGCATGAAAAGCAGCGTTTTGAAATGCAGCCAGTTAGATGTCGTCCAGTGGCAACCATGAAAGCTCCTGGAGAAGAGTGAGCACTCAGTTTCCCTAGAAACGCCCTTTTTCTCTAGACAGCACGCTCTAATTTGACTCCCCTCACACACCCTACACCCCTTTCCTTTAAATGCTTTGGGGGGAGGACTCCTTTTATAAGGAAAAGAGGAGAGTTTCTATGGAGGGCAAAAAAAAAAAAGCCGAATGTTTGAAAGGCATATAAGTTTAGACCAGCTGGTGGGCTCCACAATGACCCAGCAGTCAGCCACGATGCCTAAGACTGCCCTACCTAGCTTAAAGTATGCAGCCTTGTGGTCAGAGTTGGGTAGTAACCAGTAACATTCACTCAGTTACATTCACTTCAGCAACCCTTTTGAAAAAAAGGTACTTTTAGGAGTATTTTTACTACGCTGCACTTTTCACTTTTACTTTAATTTTATTATGAAGTAAATCTGCTCTTACTTGAGTAAAATTTCTGGATTCTCTACCCACTGAATTAATTTAATCAGTTACTCAGTATTTGTGTCGTCTTTTTTACTAAATACGTTTTTTACTCTTACTTGAATAATTTCTTGGACGGCTACGTTTTACTTTTACTTGAGTAAAAATATGTTGAAGTAGTGCTACTCGAGTACAATTCTTTTGGATTCTCTACTCAGCTCTGCTTTTGGTTGCGGGAAAAACGACAAATGTCTCAGTTAGGAGCTTTTTTCAGCCTGTAGTAATGTTATGAAGTGGTGAAAATAAACTTTACTCAACTGGTGGCTTGCAATATTAAATATCTTTGTACTTTGTATCAAAGTTGGAGCTAGTGGCTCCCACAGGTCATCAAAGCTGGTCTCCTGGCAGCTCCTTTGATGGCCCGTTGGAGCCACTAGCTCCACTACTTTGTTGGGAAGCGATCTCACATTTTCCATGATGAGGGAAAATGGATGACAGGTCATGATGCCCGATGTCTGTACGTCTTCCTTCTCAGCTCACGGGGAATATTGGGTCACTCGGTGGGAGGCGGTATAGTGGAGCTACTGAGAGCTAGCATACCTGGTGTAAACAACAGTCACTGTGAATAAAATAAAAAATAGAGGTTAAAAAACAACAGCTCTCCAGAGGATAGTCATCTCAATTTTGAACAGAATAGTGGAGAGCACAGAAAGGCATGTAAAATAAGATTTAAAAACACAAGAAAATGTATGCTGAAAGCTGAGAGCTGCTGAAACGGGCTGCCAGTTTGAACGGTGCCAGAACACAAAGAACAGGCTGGGTCAGATACAGTTCACCATGTTTGGACCCCGCCCTGAAGAACCAGGGCTTCCCCCAGAAAACCTGCTAAGCCCTGTGGGGGTTCACCAACGCCCCAATGGGTTTTTGTAAAAAAAAAATAAAAATAAAAAATTAAAAGTTGACATGAAATGAGAAAATATGACAAGGTAATTATATGCTATGGTAAGACATTGTTGACAATACTCAAAGCTGCAGTCTATAACTTACAATAATTGTGTTTTTTTTTTGTTTGTTTTTTTTTACATGTTACAACTGTCACAGTATGGGACAAGATCTGTTAAAAACAAAAGGTTGATAGTTTTGTTAATAGGCTTACGGTTTCTTTCATTTCCTTGAGAAAATCCTTTCTTGGAGAGAGTTTTTACTTGGTAAATAGTTTGCTCTGTTCCATACGTTCACTGTTTATACCCCAGTAAAAGACAATGTACATTTTTGTTTACACTGATATTTACTGGCTATAGTGGACAAAAGCCACCTGCGAACAACTAAAAGGATCCTGTATATGTTGGGTATAAAGGATCAGATTACCCTACATCAGAGTTCTGCCTGCAAAATAACCATATTAATTACAGGGGTGTAAACAGACGATGTGTTTTTTTGTTGGATTAACATACAAACTTCCAGAAATCTGCAAAACAGTCGAAACACCGAGTTCCTTTAAATCTAGACTATAAACCCATATGTTCAGAGTTGCTTCTGAACCATGATAAATGAAACACTGACCAACATATTTTATGTGTATGATTTTTGGTGATGGCACTCGTCAAAATGTGACGTTTGTTCAGTTGTTAACTGCTTCTGCTTTTATTATGTGAAGCACCTTGAACCGCCTCGCTGCTGAAATGTGCCACACAAATGAACATGACTGACTGATACTAAAGCTTTATGATAAACTAGACAAACTCTAAATGTCGGCTCATGTTGTTGTTTATGCCGTATGCCATCGATATCATCATTGCGGCTCTACATCTACCCCCACAGTAGCACAGGCTTACTGTGCTCAGTATTGATTACTACAATAATCCCATGACCTAATACCCAACATAGTAGAGGATAATTAAAAGTGGCCTGATTTACATTTGTACCCAGTGAACAAGCACGATTTATGCAGCTAAAGGCATTAACTGTTTATTTGTGTGGGGTTTTGCTGATCCCACCAGTCACCTCACCATCTTCACATCTACTATCCATCTTTAAAGGTTATGCATGCGTCATTTTAAACACTACATGCCACTGCTAAGAAGATGCAAGCAGAAGAAAGGACCTATAGAGGAGAACACCTCAGAGACATGATTGAGCAGGATGGTTTGGTAGAACTTGCCTGGGCTGAGTCCTGATAGAAGATCGTTGGGATGAATTAGTGTGAAAATGACTCCAGTGCCAGAGCTCAGTAACTCTCCTGGAGGAGTGATCTTGCCTTAGACACACTTCATGAGCTTCTTCCTAAAGGAAGCCGCAGTAATGTCTTTTAATTAAGAATGGGATGTCATTCAAGTTCACGTGACAAAATACTATTGGCATTATAGTTTAGCAACACACATGTTTGGGGGAAATGGTAATTTAGGCTTGAGGGATCTGAATTGAATGAAACCCAGGTTCAGATGGTGCCAAACCTTTTGGCTGAAGTGGGTTAAAAGATGAAACAGAAAACCCCGATTCACTTCCCACCAAGTGCATATTTTAGGTATCTGAAGAAAGGAAAACTTCACATTTCTGTAGTTTAATTACAGAGCAGCTTTGCCTGAAGGCACATTCTCGCTGTTGATTTCAAAAAGGACGGCTCGGTAAGCGAGGAAACTGTGGCATTGTTGGTATCTGTGGCCTCGGGCGTGTGAGGGTTCCAAAGCCGCCGGGCAGACAAAAAAAAGATTTCAGTAAAAATGAAAAAGGCACTCGAGGTTCCTGAGGCGGTGCTGACCAAATCAAGAGTAAACCATGATTTGATTGTTCTGTCTTCCACACCTAGTGGTGGATCACATCTGCTTTCTACATGTAGCTGTGTGTAAAACGTCCTGGGTTAAAGGAAACCACTTCAATACTAATGATAGAATTTGCTCATGTTTTCAAATGAAGTACTTTTTAATCTATTGGATAATTATCTTCCACCCTTTTGTTGTTTCACCAGATGAACCATCATCTGATGTGGGTTTTAACCTTGATTAGAAACAACTGATTGGTTAAGAAAACATCATATATGCCGTTTACATGAACCGATTCACAGCAGTGCTCTTTTTCTTGGTAGTCAAAGCATTTCTGATAAATGTTAAATATAGTTATATTTTTAAAGTTTAGAATACATGCACATCTACAGGTAATCGCATATTGCTATGACTTTTTGTCATAATTCCACTGATTGGTTCTGAGCCTAGTTTGGGTCATTTGATTAATATGAAATATGAAGTTCAGTTGTTGAATATGCTTATTAATGTGACCGCAAGTGATTTCGTTCTTGCAGAGGTTAAACTGAAATCTGGCACTGGTTTAGCAGTAGTAGTACTAGTAGTAATAGTAGTTGTTGTTGCATGTTGTTTTTAAAGGTACAGTGCATCTGGAAACCGTTCACGACGGTTCACTTTTCCCTCATATTGTCTTTCTGCCTCTTTCCCCCTCCAGACTATAAACCTAACATCCCATAATGGTCATTATTTTTATTTATTTATAGATTTTTGCAATTGCAGTGAAAAAAAAGATATATATATATAAAAATATTCACAACCTTTTGCTAAATACTTCGTTGATGCACCTTTGGCACCAAGTACAGTCTCTGCTGTTTGAGTTTAAAGCAGGTTTTCACTGTACAATGCTGCTTCCATCTTTACCTTTATGCTATCCTGACTAGTCCGCCAGGTCCTGTCACTGAAAACCATTCCAACAGCATGATGCTGCCTCCGCTGTGCTTCACCCAATGAAGAGTTCAGCCGTCTTCTCGTCAGACCAGGGGATTTTCTTTCTTCTGCATTAAGAGTCCTACAGCCACCTTTTGGCATCAGGTTAAATCTTGAGGTTAGAAATACAGAAAACATGAAAAACATGTGAATAGTGATGAAATCATGCCTGCCAGAAGGCCGTCGGTAACTTTCATGTAGTTTCTTTTCAAACAGCCGACCTAGTGGACATACAGAGTAGCTTCAGTGGAACAAAGAAGCAGCTACAGGACCCTAGAAAAAAACAAAACAAAACAAAGAAAACCCGTCCAACCAGTTCAATTCTATAGAGTGAACTGGGTTTTACAGTAACACTTCATTTAGAGAAGTGTGCATAAGACTGACGTCGCACTGTAACATGACATGACATCTGTCATGAACATGAAGGAGTCTTCATGAATGTCTGACTGCTGTCATGAAGTGTCATTCTGTAAATAATAACACTTTACTCAATTAAACGTTGACTCTTTTAATACAACTTTACATGAAATGTTATCATTTACCAAATAATGCTGATTCTCTTTTAATGGCCTTTTAATGCCACTTTGCATTAAAATGTCATTATTTACTAACACTTCATGGCACCAGTTATAAACATTGATGAAGACTCCTTCATGTTTATGACAGTGTCATGTCCGTCTAATGCACACCCCTTCAAATGTTTTCTGAGATGCATTTTAGACTAATAGGTGGAACAGCATTGTGTTGATTAAGACAGGAACTGTAACATTTTACGGTTTTAAAACGAAACTAGAAAAAAAACAAGGTGGATCTCCTTTGTGTCTGTTTGAGGTCATTTGTAAACCCGAACACGGTGGATTGTGCATAATCATCCCTAAAACTGGCGCTTCCTGGACAAACTGTAGCTCTTTCTCAGCATCTTAATAAGATTGGAGGGATAACCTCCGGACAAACAAGCAAACTCAATCACCCGCTGCTGCATCAGGCTTGGATAAGCTCCGCTCAATCCGCCTCCCAGCGGGGAGAGAGGCTTTTTAGAAGGGAGGACAGCTGTGAGGAGGCTTCCTCCACTCAGTCCTCCACCTGAAGCTTCGGCACTGACTCACTCACACACACACACACACACACACACACACACACACACACACACACACACACACAAAAGTTTCTGCAGATACCAAACTATATCATGTTTTATCACGCACACTTCCTTCACAGGAAATTCAAACTCGGTTTTGGACGGAGCTAAAAAGTTTGAGCCTGAACTGAACTGGTCTTCTTAACGTTGTGTGTGTGTGTGTGTGGGGGGGAGTGAATGGCCACAGTAGCTTTTAAAGAGATGTTTGTTCTATTATCTAACTCGGTGCATTTTTTCAGGTTTTGACAAAACAAAATGGCAGCCATGGACGGATCTGGAGTGGCGGTAAAGGGGCACTGAGCGTCCAGAGGTAGGAAACCCAACTCCAGCCTGCAGAATGTGGTCTTTGCTTTATTTATTGTTGTTGTGGGGGAAAAAGGAAAGCATGAGTTTTACTCCAATACATAAAACATAACAATGCGACTTCCTGAGTAATAAAAGATCTTTGTTAATATTATGCTTAAGTGGAATGTTTTAGTCTTTGATTGCAATATCCCAACTTGAGTATTTCTCTGAATTTACATACAGTTTCTGTCTTTGTGTGTTATCACAGATAGCACACACAAAAAGGGAGGATCATTGTTGGGGCCGTCTGTGCTGCTTTTCGACCTCAAGGTCCTCTAAGGTCCGAGACTTAAGCCCCCCAAAACGTTGAACGAAATCTTTTTCTAACAAAGTGAGAAATCAGGTGTCGGAAATCACAAACAAGCTGCATTCACAGAACGATTGGACTCGTCTAGAGTTTAGATGTCAAATATTTTGATTTGTCTTCTGTTGCCAAAATCTATGAACCGGTCCGTAAACGCTCTAGTGAATCAGAGGCCGACCTCAGCGCCGTGTCCACAATGATTTGTCGAACACGCGAAGTAAATATTTGTAGTTGAATGTGCAGGATGAGGTACAATTGCAGGTCAAATTTTTGGTCGCATTTGAGGGGTGTGAGTAATGCTGACATAACACCCGTCGTAAACATGGAGTCTTCATGAATGTTTATGATTGTTGTTAATAAGTGTCATTCGGTAAATAATGACACTTTTAAAGCAAATTTTTAATGAAACTTTGTATTAAAAGTGTCCATTATT
Organism: Poecilia formosa; assembly: GCF_000485575.1. NCBI lineage: Eukaryota > Metazoa > Chordata > Actinopteri > Cyprinodontiformes > Poeciliidae > Poecilia > Poecilia formosa. The sequence goes on from NW_006800119.1 coordinate 18,373, forward strand.
TATCAAATAATGCAAAGTTGACACTTTTAATGGATTGTTAATGCAACTTTGCATTAAAAGTGTCATTACTTACCAAATGACACTTCATGACAACAGTCGTAAACATTTCTGAAGACTCCTTCACGTTGACGACAGGTGTTACGTCATGTTTCCGACAGTGTCATGCCAGGCTTGTGCTCAGCGCTTCAAATAAAGTGTTGCCAAATTTTTTGGCTTGTTAAACCGAATATGTGCAAGAACGATTTGCACAAAAAAAACACCCAAACAACAACCATGTGAGGATGAAACCAGCAGCCTTTTATTCTTCTGTTGCCATAAAGGAGTTTAGTTTTCTTCTTCTGCACAGTCAAACACCCTCGCGCCCAGCCTGCCCACTTCCCACCACACTCGGCAGCTATTTAAAGTGGCTGCAGTTGTTCCATACTGCTGCGCCTGTGCCAAACCAGGAGCTGAGGCCGGGTGAACCGAGGCCTCCCTGCTGTGATGTGGAGCTGATTGTTTTCATACTCGCCTTCCCAGGATCGGTCCCTCTGCCTTTGTGGTCTGGCTGTTATTTTGCCTTCGCCGTGTGGATTTTGTTTTTCCTTTCAGCTGACCTTGGTTACATAAACTAACACTTGATCCCCCTTCCATGTTTCTTCTCTCTGCCCTCGCCCTCCCCTCGCTTTCCTAATCCACCACTTCGCCAGCCTGCTATCCTTTTAGAGCTCCCCACAAAGTGAAGAATTTTGATTATGCTGTGAAAGTTCAGTCTGGGTGATTTATTCCCAGGCTGCTGGAGCTTTGAGTGGCTGGTGTGACGGTTCTGCCTTCTCATAACCTTTATTTCAGGGCACATCAGGGAAAGATATGATTTCAATATAATACGTGGCTGCATTCCCACAGCAGGCAAATGCGCCCCATATCCGTTTTTTTTTCCATGGCAAGCTGAATGACCCAATTCTGATCGTTTCACCCCTCCGCCCCCCAAAAAAATAAAACCCAATCTGTGCCACTTCTGTATATGGAATTAAATCAGATGCATATCCGATTGTTTTCAAAGAGTCTGCTGCCTGAACGATCATGTCACATTTTATCCGACTTTTTAAGTCACTGACGTTGAGGCATGTGTCGTAATTCTGCAGCACAAGAAGCCAGATGGAGTAAATGTGGATGCAAGCAAATAAAATTATCATGACCTTATGAAAGCAGTCTGCCAGTGAAGTCCCACCACAACCCCACCACTCCTGGTTCAGACTCCAGGTTTTCTCTATAGCAGTTACAGTCAGTGCTCCACTGCAGCGCGTTGCTATTCGCTGTTCTTTTCTCTTCTTGGCTTCCCTCATCTCATTATGATCTTCTCACATTTCTGTCGGCTCCTGTTGCTGAATGAACGTTCTTCTTCTGCGCATGCGGGTCGCTTCGGGGTCGTAAACCATTCACACAGAGGTCTGACTGCGGTCGCATTTAGCTAGTTGCATGAACGACCGTGTTTCTGGCCAGCCTGATTTGTCTGCGCTCAGGGTTCATCCTTCCCCAATTTGAAGGCTATGGCGTTTATTTTTCGGCGATGTACCCAGAGAGATCCTGGAGGAGTTTGGCGCTGGTTAACTGTCGGTCGCCTCATTATTTTTGAGTCAATGCTAATGTTGTCTACCATTTACTTCAAGTCAATGACTTATAATTTGTGTCTCTTCAATTCTATGGAGAAGCTTGTCGTAATGGAGACGAGCTAGAGAAATAAATTTCTATTTTTTGCACTAAAAGTACTAAAGGGGTAAAAAAAAAAAAAAAGTGGATTTTTTTTCATGTTGCGTTTTGAAGTAATCCAGTTGTGAGGGTAGAGAGTATGAAACTGCAATAACTGGGTATATAAAATAACTTTCAAAAGGCAAAACTGGTTGGAGGAAAAACTGCAACACAACTCTGTGTAATCTCCTAAATATGAGACTGTTGGTTATAATTTCATCTTTTCAACTATCCACATCCCTTATAGCTATTATTTTGAGCTCTTAGGGGGGCGTGTTAAGGGACCACACACCAATAATTTTATGTTTCTAGTTTTTATTTGACTTATACAAATTGAGATGTGTTGCACATACTTTTGTGGATGTAAATCAACAATAATGAAAATCAAAATAACTGATCGCAAAAAAAAAAAAAGAAAAGGCAAAGCTGAGATGAGAGGTCCAGGGAAACAGTATTGCTTAAAAAAGAAACTAAAGGAAGTGTAACTAATTACTAATGTGGATTTGCGTGTTGGTGAATTGGTGTGTGATTGTTTGTGTGCACCAGAGGATGTGTTTTGCTGTGCAGAAGCACTTGGAGTGGTTTTAGTACCATGTCTGCTCTGGTTCTGAGTTGGTCTATATGAACAAAAAGAACTGATTTGTTTCCTCTTACCCCCAAACCGTCGCCATGGCACCATCTCACGGCAACCTTAAGGTCTCCTCTGGTAAATGTTTAATCCTCCTCCTCCTGTATGTTGAATTTCTGTCGACAAGTTTAAACCGGTTATCTCCCGTCATCACTTTATACCACCATCACCAGTCTGGTGTCAAAGTGCAGCAGATTGTAGTGAGAGTTTTACAACGGCATCGGATTGGTTGCTTTCCTTAACGATGGTTGTAGACTTGAACTGTAGTAGACTAGGTAGTGTCTGGAAATGAGATGTGTGTGAGAAAGCCGTTGGCTGCTCTGTGAGGTGACCACGCTCCACCTGACGCAGACAAAACACGGACCGTCTCCTACAAACAACGCTTCGAGGATTTATCATGAGATCAATGTGAAGTCTGCATGGGGCAGGGAATGTAAGATTCTTGTACAAGGTAGCATTTTGAAAAGGATGAAAGTGGATTTTCTACAAGGGTAAACTTATTTGAAATAGTAAAAGTCATAATTTATTGCTTCATTTATCTGAGTTTCAGCCTGAGTCATTGTCTGAAACGGTTTAAATTTTATTTTTTTGTCTCTTACTTTTAGATGTATCCCTTAACATTCACTGTTTCTCTTTATTCCCTCCCTCCCAACATTACATCAGAACATTACCCAAATGAGATACGTGAAAAGCCCGGAGCGGTCGACCTTGCTTATCTCTGGATGCACATTGAGACAAGGTGACTCTTCAACGAGCTAGACAGCCGCTACGCTCACAGCAAGCAGAACAATGTAATCAAATCATGTCGTTTAGCTCTCTGCACCGTTGATCCTTTTGGGACTGTCTTTCTGTGTCTGAACTGCACCAGCAACGGCTGAACTTCACATGACTTCCACAAAAGCAACCATCTGAGAGACACCGGTGTGTGTCCTCGTTTCTGTGTCAGAGAAAACATTCGTTTATGATGACCTTTGTAGAGTCCAGTATGTCAGTCACTGTCTGACCTTCACTTTCCTGGCTCTTTGATGAAAGCATGTCTGAGAGAGTCATTGTTTTATCCCCTCCTCACTATGGTGAAAAAAAAAAAGTGGCTTTATTAAATTAGCATCGCCTTGCTACGTGTCTAATACGCCAGTATAAGACAAAACTCCACTGGTTTGTGTTTTTCTTTTAGGCTTTTTTTGGACATCTGACATGACCACCACAAGTCTGAGACATAGAGTTTATAGAATGAGCTTCTATAGTGTTATTCTGCTCATAATGACAATCTAATGCACCAATTGCGATTTTCTGGCCGATCGCTGATTAAGCTCTTTAAAAAGCCTGATCTCCCGATTCAGATTTTGGCCGATACTGAAACTTGTGTATTTGTCTTGCCTAGTGGTACATGAGCACACGTGTTGTGGAGTTGAACCCACAACTTTCAAGTTTTAAGATGACCGCTCTTCCCACTAAGTCCCAGCTCCTCTAGAGATGCTGTGAGTTATTTACATTTGCGTTCCTCCTGCTGAATCAGCACAAGTGCCATTCAAATGTCATAGCAATGAGCCAACAATATCCTTCTCATGCTGCGTTGTGCATGCCCTCTGTTTGTGCTGGTGAAGATTTAGTTCTCAACAACTCTGGTTTGTAAGTTGGCATCACACAGCGGCAATATGCCTCTGACCGAGAACATCAAAGTCCAAGGCCGCAGTTAGATTTCAGGATCGCACACTGTCTACTGCGGCCGATGAAATTAAATAAACGGGAGCGCAGAAAACCGAAAAATGACATCATATGAAGTGGTGAACACACAATGAAAGGAGAAACCCTTCCCCTGCCCTGAATTTCTAAAAGAAACTCAGGATCTCTAATTGTGGTGGGTTGAACCAACTCTTCTGACTTTTTTCATTGTGGAGAAACAGCAGCTCTGCCTCAGAGGACAGAAGTCCTCACCCTGCTTCTTAAAGTCTCGTCGTACCTCTCTGTGTCTGTGTCTGCATACGAAAAATTCTTGGGAATTGCAGACAAGTGAGCGTTCCCGTCCTCACTATTAGCTCAGCTGAACACACTCCAGTCCAGTAAAACGCCACAGGGGGCGATAAAGTGGTGGCTCCTATACTGTCTCCTTGTAAAGGAGAAAAAGAAAAGAATCGAAATAATAAGTAGTGAACTTAGAGAATATGAATCGTGATGTTTTTGAACCCTGATTTGTCCTGAGATGTAACGTGTAGCTCAGTGGGAAGAGAATTTGTTTTTGCAACAGGAAATCTACGTTTTATACCTACTGGACAGCCAACACATTTAAAATGGAGCACAAAGATGCTACAGCCGTTTTATATATAGTCAAACAAAGCTTCTGGGGAATAATATTATAGGTTTATGAAGTGCTGCATTTCCAGATTACCTTTGCATCAGAGCTAGTAGCTGTGCTGGTGATGCTCTGTGTGTCTTGGTCTGAAACTGGGAGACAGACGTGAAAAAAACAGATTCTCTGCAGACAGGAGCAAACAGTGATGTTTGTTAGTCTCTGGAAGGGTCAGGGTGTGGCTGGGTTCTGTGACTGGAGCTTCACACACACTCATACACACACACACACACACTTTTCAGTTTGAAGGTATTCTGTCTAGGCCTGTCACTATAACAAATTTAGCTGGACAATAAATTGTCCCAGAAGTTATTGCGATAAACGGTGATATTATTGTTTTTGAGACCATTTTCAAGTCATATAATGGTAACAGCAGAATGATGCAGGAACATGTTCTTACATTTATAACTTTAAATTCTATTGAACATTTTACTACTGGAACTGGAAGACATTTGAAATATCCCAAATAAATAAACAAAACAACAAATAAAATGAATTATGACGTCTCTGTAAACAATATTGTCCTTCAAAAAATGGCCAGTTGAGACCAAAACCCCAGACTGAAGACTTTTATCAACCAGGTTTTGATAGTGGAAAAAAGATAAATCATGCAAATGGAAATTATTGAGCTTGTTTTAATTTATAATGCGATTAATTGGTTTAATGCTTATTGGGGCAGGCCTAATTCTGTCATAAAAACCAAGCAGCCCCACATTATGATGCTGTGGGTTTGTCGTTTCAGGAAAATGAAGTGGGATCTCTGATTTCTGACGTTCCATGTCACAATTTCTATCTTGTTTTCAGGATTGCTAAACCAAACACGCTGTTTTTATTTATCCCATGTTGCATGCAAAACTATTCAGTAGAAGATAAGTCTGGATGAAAGCTGGCCGTGGTTCTTCAGACTGAGAAGTTGAGATGGTTATCTAGTAGAGATGGACTGATTCATGTGCCTCCAGGCCGTCTTTCTAGGAACTTTGATGCATTCTATGGACAAAATGTTCGTGGCCCTTGATGTTCTTGTTTTTCTGACTGGGTAGTTCAGGATCTCAGTGTATCACCTTCTACAATACATTTTTTTCTTCTGTTTCGATCCTATTGTGATAGGCCAGCTCTTCTCTCTGGTCAAACAAAAGGAGAGACTTTTTAAAGGAAAATCCTCTGAAACACAACAAGGGCAGAAAAAAACGGGGAAGCTCTTCTTCTTGCTGCTCACATGCTTTATTTTCCTTTCTCTGGATAAAAGTGAGGTTCTGAGCCTTCAGCTTGCTGACGGTTAACATGTTGCTGCAGGCAATAGGAAAACATTCCCCTTTGTAGTTGCTGCACCTGTGCTTAACCACCTGGCAGCTAAACATTAATTTCCCTGAATAAACAGAGAGACTGATCCTCTTTTGAAAATAGGAGTTGTTAGAAATTGTGCGAAGCTCGGATTTCGTCTAAAGGCACAGCGGTATGCAAAAATCCAAATTTATTCACAAGTGCATTGGCGCCTGTCCCAGAAGTGTACTCTACCTCCACCTGGCGTAACGAACCACCTGATGCGTCACTAACTGAACCAGCAAGCAGCCAATGAGGGCAGGGAGAGCCCGCTGTCTCTTAATGTAGTTGTTCGTCCTTTGAAACTTGAAAAAATCGTGCAGAGAAATGCTCACCACAGTTTAATTAAAGCAACCTCAGCATGCACCAGATGTGGGCAGAGTACCTAAGAGGAGCACTGCTTGTGTATTTTTACTCAAAGAAAATAATAAAGTAGTAGTACATTTAAACACCGCATCATCAGATGGACCAAAATATAAAGTTAAGTGGAAATTTTTTGTGTTTTAAGGATAAAAATAACAATAGTTCATATAAGTAACAAAAATAACAAAATCAGGTGAAATAATTTTATTTTCCACATCATTTTTTTCAATAAAACTAATTTATGAAACTTTAACAAAAACTGCATGTGTGTGTCTGTGTCTGGTGAATTTTTGGGTAAAACATGTTTGTTCTTCATTCAACATTTTACTCAAGTAAGAGCAGCGATGCTTCATGATAAAATTACTCAAGTAAAAGTACATAGTACAGCATAGTAAAAAATTAAAAAATCTTTCTCAAGTAAATGTAATTGAGTAAATGCAGCCAGTTACTATCAAACTCTGGCAGCCTATGTTGTCCTGCCAGTGGGGGGTGAAGGGTCTGCATCACATGGATCCACTGATGCGTTTCGATTGCTCCACAACGGTTGTAAGTCAAACCTCCGATCTCCTGATTATGTCCCAAATACATCCACCAGAAATCCACAGTCGTCACCATTTCATTCTCCCCTGTGGGGAAGTATTCTCGTCTTCTGTTCCAGCCTCATTCTTCTCACTCAAAACTCCCCACACAACACATAAAGACAAAGGGAACACATTAATTTTTTTTTAAATTGTTTTCTACAAATATAATAAGAATGTTTTTAAAAATCCCATCTGCAGAAGTATTCACATTTTCTGCCTCTAACATCTGTCTATATGAGGCCAGAACATAGAAAGTCACAGGAATTTGTCTTTAGACTTCAGACAGGATTGTTTCAAGGCACAAATCTGGGAAAAGTTTCAGCTGCTCTGAAGGTCCGAATGAGTCCAGTGGTTTCCATCGTCTGTAGGAGCCAGAGGAAGGTCCGCTTGGAGGTTTCCAAAAACTCCACTCCACCCCGATTCATCTTTGTCACTGAGCGAGATGGCCACTGTAACTATGTTAAATAGTCCTACAGAGGACCACTGCCAATTCGAGGATTTTTTTCAGGAACGTAACTCCAAATTACTCACAGAAAATTTGTTGAGGGTTTTGTGTGTGTTTTATAAATCTTCTCTAAAATATTTAAAAGAAAAACCAACTTGGAGAGCAGAAATACACAATTCTGCTTGACTTGCTAATGGTTAGCCTTCGTAAAGCAGCCAATCTGGGAGCACCATTCATTCTCCTCAGTGCTGATTGGCCGGAGCCCAAAGAACACACAGATAATCGAGACTGTAGATGTTTTCTTCTGTAGTAGTGCTGGGATGGTTTCCACTGTGTGTATTAATCCATATAAAGATATTTTGTATTTTGAACTTTTAAAAAATATACTTACAAGACATCTCGCAGCACTAAAAGTAATATTTCATAAATAACTTAATAAGTTAAGCTAGTTATGAAATAATAATAGTTTAATAACTTAAAGCTTTTAAGCATGTTGTACACTTTTGTATTAACGTTTATGCCAATACTGTAAATGTATTTTGGCTCAAGCTTATCGCATCGTGAGAAGTGCGATATGTTTGGGTCGTGAGCTTTCTGAATCTGCTCCTCTGTCAGTCTCAGGCACCAAACAGGGAGGAGAAGAATTTGTAGCAGCTTTTACCCTGAAATACTCTGACACTTTCTTCCTCCTCATCATCACTATGTTGTTTTAGACTTTGTTTTTAGGGGGTGGAAGTGATGCCTTGCTTAAAAAAATAAAGAAGTACTCTGATTGTACAAAGAGGCAAGTGAGTCTGTTATTTCCTACAAAACTGACACAGAAGTTTGACGTCTATGACTTACTTTTAGAGCGATTTGTTCCTAAATTGTTTGGCTCAACCCTCCTACTCATACACTGACTTTAGTCTGTGCTTGTCATGCTATGATCTGTGTATTATACCACTTTGATCCTGGATCATGCATGCTGTTGTTTGGAGGTAATTATTTTTAAGATTGAAGTGTTTATTCTAGAATCTTGTTAGTTTTTTATTCGCCTTTGCCGCCCGGTTAAAAGAACTCCAGCTGAGCTCCTTCGTATACTTTTTCGGCTCTCTTGTATCGCCTCCGCATGTTCAGAAACAAACCTGCTTCCATAAGCAACACACCCCTGATGTTTTATGAAAGCAACACTATGGAAAAGCAGCATTAAGCTGGCCGGACCACAAAGGGACTCTTTGTGCTCCAGTGGGTTTTTACACACACCCTTCAGAGAGGAGCAGACAACACAGCAAAGCCAGACTAACATTTACCCTTCACTCCCTGCACTGCCCTTGTTATTGCCCTGGCAGACACAGAAAGGAGGCTTTATTTACGTCTACATGAGTATGCGTCTTGTGTGAGTGTGTGTAAGCTTGGCCAGGCTTTTCACCAGAGCATGTTGCTATCTCCGTAGCGTTAAAATCACGTCTTCGGGACTGAAGGGCAGAAAGGAGCTTTGGTCCGGTCGTATGTTTGCAGCAGCAGCTGACTGGCTGTTTGTCAGAAAGAGGCTGGTGTTGTGAGGGAAAAGAGGATTAGAGCTCCGAGCTTCTGCAGGTGAAAGACAGAATGCAAAGCGTGGCTTTACATTCCTGAACCGCACCATGAGCTCAGGGCATTCATATGCTGAGTGGAAATCTATACGACATAGTACTGGGGGCAATTATTCACCACCTTGCAGATTCAGCTTTTTTACTTTTGGTCAAATGTCATTTTCAAGTTGAAATAAAAATGACTGGAATAATAATGTTTTCAAACTGTGATGTTTAAGAGGAAAGAGCTAACTACACTAACCTGGCTGGGTGAGAGAGGAACTGGTTGTGACATCAACTGGGAATGAGTTCCTTTAGGTTGTACCACTGCATCTTCAAAGGATTCCTTTGACTAGGCCACACCAAACCTCTGCTGAACAATGATTAGCAGTTTTTCCCTATCAAAATGCCCAAGAGGCAACCTGGAATGCTTTTAGCTAACCTAAAATGAACTGACACCAGAGAGATTCTCCAGTTTTTCTCTGTGCTTCACACAAGATCAAACCCTGAATTTAAAACCTTTCCAGCACCACACACGGTTCGTACACACCCACCACTTTCTACTGTTCAGGTTTTCTCTCTGTCTTTGCTTTCTTTCTACAGACTCCACACTAAGGCTCTCCCAGACTTCATCCAAGATGTCGAAATCGTCTCTTCTTAACTTAGTCATGTAGCAAAAGTTACTTCATTATGTTCGTAGGGAGGCGTCATTCCTCCCCTTAGTCACTAGGTGAAGTATTTGGACAGAGCTCTGTCCGATGACTCGTTTGATCGGTCAGAAGTTTGCTGATATGTTTTATGCAGAAATGCCATTGGACAGCTTTGTCGATCTTTCACTTCAGTTAGTCCCCTTCCATTCGCTAGTTATTGTTTCTGGAGACGACATGAATACTTTTGAGTGTTTATCATGTACATTTGTACTTAAAAGAATGTCAAAGGACAAAAAAAAAAACTCCTGGATGGAAAATGTGCTGTTGTCTGCAGAAAGGTGTGGCTCTCTCTCTGCGGCCGCTTCCTGATGCTTTGGGCGTGACGTATACTGAAGCAGGAGGCGTGTCCCCGAGTGGTCTGCGCCATGGGTATGAATATGATTGACCGTGAGTCAACTGTTCATCTTTGGGTGAATTATGGAAGGGCTTAAGTCCATCAGGGTGACTGGCCACTGTCCCACACTCCCAGACATTTTCTTGTCCCATTTCCAAAAGGGGTAATTTTTCTTCTCAGTGACTCGAAGTGCCTGTTAGCTTTCGTTATGTGAAATGCCTGGAAAAAGTGAAAACCTTTGGTATACTGATACCAAAAGTAATACAATACTGTTATTCACTGCACAGATGGAAAAGGGAAGCAATAAAATAAAAATGCATCTGAGCTTTCTCCTTGTACTTTGTCTGTGAAAAACCTCTGGTTTTATTCTGATAATGTGTGCATAGTTCTGCTTCCCATAATGAGTATGTGAAAACACAGGCTATAATTTGCCTGTGAGGACATTGCCTCATGAAAGCCTAAATATGCACCAGGATAAGTGTGTGTGTGTGTGTGTGTGTGTGTGTGTGTGTGTGTGTGTGCACACACATTCAGACACACTCATTCTTCCACTCCCATCCCATCACTGCACTGTTTTCATGAGCTTGAAGGTCCAGAAAAGTTCTCAGACTTTAGTTTCTCTTGTTTGATCAGAAAGCTGTCCACTCTGACTGGACTAAAGTTTGCCTTCAGTCCTTGTCTGACTTAATCTTTCTAGTTTTGTTAAGTTAAAAAATGTCAAAAATATTTAAACATCTACCAGAGTTTGTTCTGTAGACAGTTTACTAGAAACAGTGACATTAACTCGGATGTTGATGAGTGTCCTACCAACTGAACCGCCGCTAAAAGCAGGAAACTGATGGCCGGCACCATCCAGCTAGTCCTTCAAATCTTCTTTAATCCCACGTTGCATGGGCACAAGATGTCCTACAATCTGGAAACGCATTTGGTCCAACAAGGCGAGAAGCATACAGCTGTGGCCACAACTATTCTAAGATCTGCTCTGGGCAGTACCAGAGCTGGTGGGACACAGCGAACCAGTGTCAGAGGTTGTGTTTAGTCAATTTGCCGGAGGATAAGTGCCAACCCGCCTACTGGGGCCACTGGGGGATCAGAAGAGCTTTGACTTCAAAGACCAGTCCTATTTATTCCTATATTTTCTTCTTGTTTAATGTACTGATAATTTTTAACAATTGCCATTGAAGAAAAGGTGTATTTGACCACATTTAGAAGGAAAACCGAAAGCCAAAGTTTCAAGTTTATTGATAGTTTCTGTCAGAATCTCTATTTTTGTCACAAATGCAATCTGAGAAAAAATCCGATGTGCTTGTCTGTCACAGAACTTAGGACTGGATCTATGTGAAGACCCAGTCTTCCCAAACATCTAACCACAGTTCTACTTCATTCCTACTGACCGTCAGAGGTGGTGCTTCAAGCACTGAATGATCATTCTTGTACATTTGAAGGTCGAGTGTTAATCACAACAAAGTCACCTGTGACCTGTCGGTGACTCCTGTGGCTCTGTGTAGTCACATGATCCATGGCCCTCAGTCCCTTTAATTTTTCTCACACGCAGATGTATTGACTGCAGGTGTGGTTATGCGAAGCTGGTGGCATCTGTATTTACCACCGTTATCTTATCTGCTTGTTGCTAGTAGCCTTGTGACTGAGTGGGAGCTGCACAGCAAAGCCAGTTGCCACCGGAACAGACAATGAGCGGAAAGCAGCCTGCTGGAGCTGCACCTTCGGTCCCGGCGAAGTGGGCCAGACGAATCGATATAGGGAAGTTGTCCATAAGAGTGGATCATCTCACCACTAAGTTGCCCCAGTGAAGGCTGAGCAGGATCGAGCATCGGTCAACGGTGACGATGCCGTTTCAGTGGCAGCCTCTGGTACCTATTTTTTTGAGAGCCTTCCGGAAATGGACTCCAGGGCCTCTGGTTCTGACTTCAATGCCCCCCAGGAGGATGCTTTGGGGTCAGTTACTGCCGCAATCAGAATGGGTTTGGCTCTTTTACAGCTAGATGTTCGGCAGGACCAGTCTGCAGTTTCTAGCTCCTTCTTTCTGCACAGTAAGTCTGACTCTGCTTTTGTGGATCGTCCCTCAGAGGAGTACATACAGGAACAGCATGCCTGTTGGTCGGACACCAAGGCTTTTTCACATTTGATGACAGATGACAGGGCCCTGTCGGCCATGCAAGAGTTGCCCACAGTTGGCTTGGGGCAGATGCCAGCTGTGGAACCAGGCATTACCTCGCTTCTTATCCCGCTGGATGAGGCTTTGCGGTCTAATGCCTGTTGTCCGTGTCCTTAGCATTGTATTACGAATGACCTTCTCTGCCACGTGACTCCGGGGCCTGCAATGGACAGATTGGGAATTCCCTCTCCCATCTGATGCTGGCCTTGTCGTCCTCTTTGGAATTTGTTCCACTTGACCACAAAGGCCTGGTTGATGCGTCTCTGTAGCCCTTTGATCTTTTGACCAGGGAGCTTGGACATATGCTGTCCGCACTTGTCTATGCTCTCTGCCAGGTCTGGCTGGAGCAGTCGCCACTTACTGAGCCTTGGAGGAGAACCCCACAGGCCCTTCCTGTGGTTCGGGGAGAAGTATTTGGCTCTTTATTCGTACAGCCCAGGCCTCTCAAATGAGGTAGCAGCCAGTAGGGCTTCACAAACATTTAAACATAAAATCCTTCTTCAACTATTTGGTCGCTTCTGGCTCATAATTTATCTTTATGATGGATTTCAAGAATAGGTGTCTGGGACTTCTACAGTGTACAACTCAAACTTTTTTGAAAATTATGCTTCTCCCCAAACAGCTTCTGCTCATGTGCTCGATTTTTATTGGCTCTTCACATATTTTACATCAAAACGTAGGAATTCATGTCTGGATTCAGAAAATGTAACACTCAGATGTGGGACTTGCAGTTTTCTAGCAAATCGGCCCAAATTGGAAATAGGATGCTATATTGTGAGTGAGAAAAAATCTGAGCCAAACTTTTTTTGTAATGTCATATCATAGCGACACAAACTTTGACATAATTTCAGTTCGAACCTTCCTGACGCGCACAATTTATTCATTTTTTTCATACCAGTTACAGCTTTGCCATAAATTTAGCCTGTTCCAGAGTTGTAAATCAGATTTTTGTTAAACTACGACCTCATAGTTTCATGTTGGCATGACTCCACTGACCCCTCCACCATTATTAAGCTTTCTATTGAGCTTCACCTGATGTTCTTTGCTTTGATTATACCAGTACTATTGAAATACTGGAGCACGTCTGCCTAGGGGGCTACGGTAAGCCGCTGCTAGAGGCACAGGGACTTTTTAGTATCTTCATTGTGTTTATGTTTCGACAAGGAAGCCTCCAGTCGCTAGGAGGCACCAATGCTCAAGCTAATCACCGGGCTGCCTGCTCAGCCCAGTAGACATATGGACTACACAGGTGCAGATCTGATGGCGGAGAGGAGATGGAGACGGTGCCAGAGGAGAGTAAAGCTGGAAGACTTTGGGTTGAATATGGATGAAAAATGTTATATACTTTTCATCTCGTCTCATTACCTCAAATAGAAGCAGTATTGCAAGCAGGATACTATAAAACTTAAATCTAATTTTAATAATTTTTCAACCGTATTATTGTATCTCTTTCTTAAAATAATGTTAATCCAAAGAGCAGCGATAACAAAAAAATGCAGCAAAAAAACTTCAAAAGTACCTGCCTTTTGCCCCGTTCTGGTCTGAATAATCCAGGAAGTGAGCAGGGAGTAAAGATGCTGCAGAGGGAGGAAACACATGAACTCTGCTGGTCGGTCAGAAGACAGAGACGGACCACAAGTCTTGTGGATCTGTTCTGTCAGGACTCCGGGCCCAGCCGGCCACACCAGAGCGATCGCTTTAGGACCATAAAGTTTAAGAGCTGTGGGAACTTCCTACCCACTCGGAGGTGAGCGGCTCTCCTCAAACCTCTGAAGGAGCAGCTCACTGGCATGACGGCGCCACGGCTGAGACTTGGTTCTCCTTGTTTTAGTCGTGTTTTCTGAACAGATCCCAGGATGGCTGTTTTCCACTTCCTCCTCCCCCTCCTCTTCATCAGCTGGGTAAAATCGGTTGCCGTTCAGATGAGCAGCAGTTGTTCAAGCATGGCTCTATAAATAAGTCGTTGTCAGCCAGCCAGCAGCGCCTGTCCAGCTCCAACAGATTGACTGATGCTGGAGCCGCACCAGCTCAGCGTTGGCATGGCAACGCCTGCTAATACCTTTACACATGGCACATGGGGGGCATAAAAAGTTTATCCGGAGCTCCTATCTATACGCTGCACTGTAAACTTCCCATGTGTCAGAAACTAATACCTCACTAATGCACCAGTGGATCATTTGTTTATCATTAATATCCTCCAAGTGATTGGTTTTGGATCCTTGAATACTAACCTCATTTTTTTTTATACATCTCTGCCCAGGGGTCAAATGTCAGGCTGAGCAGCTCAGAAACTATTGCTTTAATACCGTCTTTACTCCTCTGATGTGACTTTAGAGCTGTAACTTGAAGCTGTGGACCGTTGTGCATAAGGACTGTTCCTCTGGTGCACCTCTCATTCTGGTGCCGTTCCTGCTGTGAAGCAGCAGTGTTTTCAGTGCCACTTCAGGAGAGGGACTGAAGGGATTGAAGGAACATTTTAAGCATTCTCACACTCAAAGCTTTGTTGTTCGGTGACCCAAATATTAATCAGTTCTGGTACTGAAGGCTGTTTCGCATCTTTGTTTCACTGTAGCAAACCTAAATGAGCAATAATACAGAGACTGAACATATTTCTAATATTCTGAGTTTGGTCTGTTTGGTCCCGTAAATTACCAATACTTTCTTTAGGACCAGTCAAGATTTGAGTTTATTCTACAAAAAAATAAAAAATAACTAGCTCTTCTTACCTTTAGCATTTTGAGCGATGTCATTTGTGTTTAAACATCTGCTGCCATGAGACTCTGACTGGCTAAATATACTGCAATGCTATAATGTAAGTTCACAACCCTTTAAATATCTTACACAACAGCTATTTCTATTTCTATTGCACACTGGTGCTCCAGCAATGTACAGTGCAGCCATGAAGGATGATTTCAGTTCCCAGAGTCTGGACTGTAAGACCATGGACCCTCTGGTTTTCTACAGCATCACATTGATTGTATCTGCATCTAACTTGTTCATTCAGTTTTACTTGAAATGTTGTTTTTTTTTTTTCTATTCTAAGTCATAAAAGTGGCCTAAGTTCAGAGTGCATTGTATTTTCCTCTGTTAACATTTGAGCAGTTGTCTCCATGCTAGCAGCCGTCATCTCGGGTCCTCCCTCTTTCTTTCCAACTCCATAAAACTTCAACTCAAGCTTGTAGCTGTTTTTTTATTTTTGTTTTTTTTGTTATTGCTGAGCTTAAGCACAGAGTGTTAGCCCAGATATTACTGTAGCAGCAACAGGTCCCCTGTGACTACCTAATTCAATTCAGCTCATTTAGAACGCAACAATTCGCAACAAAAAGTCTGTTCAATCCCATCTTGTATGTATTTCAACTGATCAGTTACCAAACTGGGCAGTCGGGTTAAAAAGGGCTTCTGTCTGAGGAAACCCGGCAGATTGCACTGAGCCTTTTCTCCTCTTGGACTAGCATGTAGCCACCGCCGTCAGCTGAGTGGCGTTGTGTCTGATGGTTACGTAGTGATGCTAACAGCTGCTGGGGTTCAGCATAACATCTGTATGGAGCAGAAAGCGCAGGAGGGTGATTACTAGTGTCTGTGTAACTGTACACCATGGGCTGTCACAGCTACTGAAGCATAAACTCTGTTTGTTGATAAAAGGACTGATTAGAAATGTCTGTGTTTACTTATGGCCACATTGTGTGTGTGTGTGTTTGTGTGTGTGGCAGCTTCCCCCCTACAATAAGGACTAGGGCCCTTCATGGGATTATATATGTACCCTGTAATGTTGCTAATTAGAAATCCCTCCCCCCCCACCATACACACACTCGTTCTGAGTGGGTGTTGAATTGTGGGTAATTAATGTCTCCCTCATCCTCCTCTTCCTTCGCTACCTCTCCCTCTGGTTCCTTTTCAGGAGTCACATTCCATCAGCGCTTGCTGACCTCTGAATCCTGCTGCCACTTGTTTCTATGGGTTCTGAAAAAGTTCTTAATGTCTTTATGGCCATTACACTGCCGAGTGTTTGGCTCTTTGGCCGTTGTCGGTCACCCTCCCTGAAGATGTTCTCGTTCGTCTGTCAGTTTGAGGGAAAGCTGAAAGAGCCTGACCCGGTGGAGTCGGTGAAGTGGATGATGCCTCAGTTTAATGTGCCTCCCAGGAATGCTTGTTAGTGTCGTTTGGCAGATTTCTGCTCGACATTACGCTGCTGGTCAAACCTGTTTGCCACCGAGTGCATGGAGCTACACTTTACAGCTGGAAGCCTGAAGCGAAGGCATCTGAAACTGGAGTCGTTTTACAGGGACATGTCCCCCAGGACTGTGTGTCTAGTGTTTCTCTAAAATTCCCAGATCACATTTCAATAACATCCATATGTTCAATGGCACTGAAAAACTTTTTTTTTTCTTTTTTTTTTAATTTCAGGTTTTTGTCACATTAAAAAAGAATGCCAATATAAGTAATGTTTTAAAGTCTTTCTAAGTACAATGTAACATTTTTCCTGTTAAATGTCAAAATGACCTGAAAATGCATTCTAACCTTTCCAGGTGGCTTAACGTCACCTTCTCTAAACTTTTGAACAGACATGTCCAACAGTTTGACTCCTGGATCCACCAGGAAATGTTCTGTTTTAATCAAAACCAGTCTTTGGACGATCCTGCTGTTTGTGTTTTGACATCAAGAGGCCAAGGTAACACTTAGCAAGTGATTAACAGCACCGTGCCATGGTGGGGCTTCAAACAGGATGCTGAGCTTAGTGTCAGAGTGTCATCAATAGTTTTGAGTTTCTGTTTGAGGTGGAATTATGTACCGTAACCAAGCACTTTGATTGGTTAAGTCGGTACTATTTTTTTCCCCTGAGTTGCACTGAAATATACATGTCTTAAGTTTGTATTTTGTGGGCTGTGAAAGGAGGTTATAGAAGAAAATACAGAGAGATGCTTAGATACGGTTCTCTTCAGCTTGAAGCCATCTTGTAGCTTGTAGCTAACAAGATCCTGCCTCCTTCAGAGCGATTGTTTCTGTTCTCTCTTGATTGAACCGACCCTCTGCTCCCGTTTGAGTCTGTGTCCTTGGACAGAAGTAAAACCAGCGCTCTCCTAACCAAACCTCTCTCTCTGCTTGCTGGTGTTTTCTGCTTTAAACTGTGGTAATCTGACTCCGGTGTCATAAAAGCAGTGTGTGATCACTATGATGCCTTCATCCGTTTTGTTCGTAGATTTTACTCCACAACTAGTAGAGGCCACCGCAGGCTGTTTCTGACCCCTGACCTCAAGAAGGACAATAGATTTTTCTTTTCCACACACAAAAAGAAAGTTTTAGCTCAGTTGTTGAAACAGGCAGTAGATGTGTGAAGTAGAGCACATCTACAAGCAAGACTTTTGCTGAAGTTTGAGGGCAAAGTTTGAAGGAAGAGCAGAATGCCCTCTGAAAGTTAAAATCCTTTTTAAAAATCCATGCTCCTGATGCTGGGTTATAGTTCTGCAGCTCCATAACGTTCAGGTAATTAGTACCTGAATGTTTGTTTTTCATTCTTTTGGAAATCCTTCCCAACTCCTTTTCCATTCCAAATTACTTGGTTTGATTGTTTGGGGAAAGTCCTCGTGTAAATTAACTTTCCAGTCAGGCTCCTCTCTGCTTTCTCAGCTTCCAGTCTTTCTCGTAATCAAACGGCCAATCCTGTGAGTCTCCGGAGTTCGGACCCTGCTGTCACAAGAGGCATCCTCCGACAACAGACGTTAATACCTCTTCCAGAAGGATCAAAGGAACCTTCCTGTTTAGATTTCGTTATTTTGGAATGTTATCTGTTAATCAACAGGCTCCAGCTCCCTGTCTTTGCTCGTGCAGCGATTGGAAGCTCAAATACTTTTAGTTTTTTTGGACGGGGTTTGGGGAGACAGGGGGCCTTTGGCCTCTTGCCAAGCTGTTACCCTGATTCCCACATCCAGAAGATTTACCCCAACAAAGCAGGCATTCTAATGCCCTGTGTGGCAGAGAAAGAGCTCTGTGCATGTGTGTCTGTCTGTGTGTGTGTGTGTGTGTGTGTGTGTGTGTGGGAGGGGGGGTGTGTGTGCGTGCGTGTGTGTGTGTGTGTTGAATGAGTGAGCTCTCCACTGCTGGAATGAATGGTGTCCTTTTCAGGCTTTTTTTTTTTTGTCTTTTTTCAACTTTTGTCCAGCTCCTCATCCTATGAGCTTCCAGCAGATCTGCCTGAACTTGTAAGAGATCCATTTTGCAAGTGATGGAATGCTGAAAGGCAAAGGAAATCACGTTGGGAAAGTTGGAAACTGGGGCTTGGGGGATGATGTGCTCTATGTGTCTATTTTAGATAGAAAAGGAGAATTTAGTGCAATTTAGCTGTCACAACCAGGCACCATTCCATGCCGTTTCCTTGCGTGAACACGAAACCGCACGCTTACGTGTCAAAACAGAGATGATCTCTTCAGTTTCCCTTCCTAATCTTCTAATTTACTTCTTGTTCTTTTCCAGGGACACCAAGGCTATAATTTAGTTTGCAACTAATACCCATCCAGTGGGAGCATTTCACACAGTTTCTGCAGGTCATATCAACTGAAATTTATGACCTTTTTAAAAGGGGTGCACCGATTTATCGACCAGCCGATTTATTGGTGCCGATTTCCATTATTTTGGGAGATCGGTGATCAGCTCCCAAAATAGGAGGAGCTGATCTTATCCCCCGATCTTATCTACCTCTGCAAAGGTCTGAAAATCAGCCACTGTCCTCTTCTGCTTTCCTGTGAGAGAGGTTTGACTGACACACCGGCCCACCGGGTCATGTTTGCACATTTGCTGTTAACAATAGTCAACCCACTGTTGCAACTCAGCGAGTTTCTTGCTATATTTAGCAACATTTCAGACAAAAAAAAATTGGTATTGGCCAAAATCAGAATCAGCTGGTCGGGCTTTTTATAGATCGGTTATCGGCGATCAGCCAGAAAACTGCAACCGGTGCACTGTTTCTTTTTAAGACTATAATGAATGACACTTAATACTTATATAACAAAAGAAATCTGTGTATTTCTAGAGTTTGTCATTTGCTGAACAGCTGCATGTACATGATATGAGTGTGTGTGCTCCAACTCACCACAGGCCCTGTCTAAAGGGCTCTCTGCAGTTCTTCTGCAGAGAGCTAGAAATGCAATGCATTGAACCGTCAGAGTGAAGTGTGTTAAGCTTGGTTCACACAACTAGATAGTTATGCTGACTTTTTGACCCGATCTCCCCCATCTGATACTCTGAAGGACTCTCCCCATTATAGTGATGACTCTACAGATAAGAGCTCTTCCACTGACTTGTGTTTAGAGTGATCTGGTACTCTCAGATGGGACTGCTCCCATCTCAGTCAGAAACATTCAACATGTTGGATCGTCTTGGCCTGACATCGTGTGTTTTGTTCCCCCATGAGGACGAACGGGAACACAGCCTGTTGAATGTGACATGTGACCAGTCAGAAAGTGAGGAGACGGGACCATGGAGGGGAGTCCAAAGTACAGAAGACAAAACAACTGCACTGCCAACGTGCAGCTTTTTCTGCTAACAACAGTCCACAAACTATCTCTGTTGGCTTCTTCCTTGTCGGTCATTTTTACTTACTCTGAACTCACGTTTGATCTCAAGCAGCTTAGCGAGATTTCCTGTCTGACAACTGAACTTTCTTGATTAAAATCTCTGTGTTGTGTGTTGTCTTTGCTGTTTGTCTTAATGGCTGCTTTATCAGCAGGTATGTTCGCTCAAGTTTTAGATGACTGTAAAATCCTGCCACCAGGCATTTCTTATAATCCTGCTTCCTAATGCGAGTGTCCACATCTCTTTCTACTCCTGTTTGTGAATAAGGGAGACATCCCTCTTTGCTTGTGTTGGATGAGTTCCACATGCAAGACAGATGTGTGTTAAATTGAGTTCAGTCTTTTTCCAGAACAACATTTTTACAGTTAATGTCTTGAAGAACTTCAACAACAGCTGAAATAACAGCAAATAATGCAGGTTGGAGAGCAGGAGATGAAATGAGGAAGAGTGAGGAAGGTGGTTAGTTTTCATTACTCTCCAGTAGTCTAAGCCTATAGCAACATGAACGACTACAAAGATGGCTCCAGATAATCTCATCCAGAGCTGATGTGCTTGAAGAGGTATCTGTGTTTTTGGTTGTAGTAGTCTCCTGCCCCTTCTCGACTTAAAATCCTGTCTGAACAGGGTATGAAAAATCTGTGAATGAAGTCCAGGGAAAAAAGAAACCTGAAGTAGTTTAAACATGACGAGCTCCGGGCTCGCCCTCCCAGTGTAGGCTGACATAACTCTGGGTTTTGGTTGTGAATCACAGCTTGTTTATGAACTGAGACCTCTGATTCATCTCGTCTTTCCTTGTGCTGCAGGTGTTATCCAGAAGGATGCGTTTATGACCTGAGCCTGAGCATCTGGGAGGTCGAGAGGTAACATACCTCTGTAAAGCACCACTGCAAACAAATGGTGAGATCGTTGTGTAGAGAGAGAGAATTTTAAGTTTACAAAGTTTGTCCGGTGCTGTCTGACTGATTAAAGCCTCATTTTTTTGTATTCTTCTCCTGATAAAAGATCAAGAGGTTTACTTTCCTGTTAATGATCAATGTGTGATTCATCTATTTAACAAACTGAAACCATCAAACATTGCAAAACCACATCTTACCAAGTATTCTTGCCCCAGTTCTAAAGTAAATATCTTAGTACACTTGAAATAACACACAATTAACTTGCAAATAACTTCTCCGTTAGATATAGGAGCTTGTTTTAAGTCAATAATTCCTTAATATTGATGGAAAAGTACTAGTTCCAGTGGAAGATTATTTCACTAAAAACATTGGGGGAAAAATCTTGTTTGTAAGTGAAATTTAACCTGCCAATGGAAAAACTTTTTAATCAATGATTAAGGAATTATTACTGACCTAAAACAAGCTCATATTTCTTGCCAAAAAGTTAATTGTAAGTTAATTTTGTCTTATTTCAAGTGTACTAAGATATTTGCACTAGAAACTACTTGGTAAGATTTTGTTTTTGCAGGGAATCGGGCATACCTTTGACTACTAACATAATTACATGTGGAGTTTTAAACCAGAACCAATAAAATGCTTAAAAACAAGCCATAAGTCCTGTAGTGTCAGAGGTCGCATCCTTGGTGAACCCCTAAAACTCTTTGCTCTTAGCTTAACAGAAAACGCTGTAGAAAAATTAAGACTTTGAGTAGTTTATACAATATAACAATAAGCAAAGAACCACAGTAGAAGTACAACTCACATCTTTCTGAACATAGATCCAAGTCTGTAATAGGTCCTTGTGTCTTGGGAGACCATCAGAATCTCAGTCAGATCAAATATCTTTGCAAGTTGTAATGTGTCTTGTTGAGGTAATGTGCCTGATCTGCTGTATGAGCAGTACTGCCAATGTTACAGAAGTGCACAGGAAACGATGGCAAAACCTTTAGCAGTCGTGTTGTACTGGAGGTTGACATGCTTTCTGATATTTGAAATTGTTTCTTTCCCTCAGCTCTACTGCCATGCTTCCTGGGACAGCGTGTTCTGCTTCAGTGTTAATGCTCCACGCTCTGCGGTGCCTCCTGCTTGTTGCCATCTTTGCTCGGCCATTTAGCTCGCCATCCAGAGGTGTTGCACAGGGATCGGTGTCTTCCCACTCTGGCCTTTATCCCACTTTTAAATGGAACAACACGATATTCGAACACCTGGCCCTGCATCCTGACCCCAGTGTAGGATGGGTCTACATTGGGGCGCGAGATCAGCTGTTCCAGCTAGATCCGTTACTTCAGCTTAAGCTCCGGAACGACACTGGACCCGTTATCGACAGCCCGGACTGTTTGCCCCCTGTGACAGAAACCAACTGCCCTCAAGCAAAGGAGACCAGCAATCACAACAAGCTCCTGCTGGTTGACCCTTACTCTATGGAACTTATTACCTGTGGGAGTGTCAACCAAGGAATATGCCAGAAGCGTAACCTGACATCCATCAATGTAGTGCTTTTTTCCACAGACAAGCCAGTGGACACTCAGTATGTAGCAGCCAACCACCCCAATGTTAGCACCGTCGGGCTTGTGGTTCGCTCTCACCCTGACAGACAGCCGGTTCTGTTTGTGGGACGAGGTTATACCAGCAGCCATCCACCTATCTCCACCCGAAACCTAGCCCAAGCCCCCATCTTTTCCTACGAGGAGACCGCCAAGCTGGCCGTCGCAGGCCGCCTCTCAGAATATGATCACCACTTTGTGGCCTCGTTTGCCCATCGGCACCATGTGTATTTCTTCTTTTATAGGCGGGACCTGAAGTCACAGTCAAGGGAGTACCGCACATATGTCTCGCGTGTATGTTTGGATGACCAGGCCTATTACTCGTACGTAGAGGTGCCACTGACCTGTCGCTCCAGGGCTGGTAAAATGTACAACCTCCTGCAAGCTGTCCAGCTCGGGTACTCCAAGGACAGGGTTAAGGGTCAAGATTCAGAGATCCTTCTCGGAGTCTTCTCAACTCATCTGACCTCATCGTCTCGGCCGAGCGAGGACTCCGCTCTGTGCATGTTCAACCTTGAAGATGTGGACCACAGGATTAACTCAACTAGAGACCTGTGCTACACACAAATGGGTAGAGAAGGAGGAGCGGAGGCGGCATACATTGAATATGAAGTCAAGTCCAACTGTGCCAACCTTCCAGAGGTAAGCACAACGCACCATAAATCTGTTCTCTGTGACGACGCTCAACTATTAAGGGGAATATCTGATGGGAAAGTCGGCTTCTGTACACGCAATCCAATCACTTTGGGTTCAACTGAAGTTTTAAAATAGACAGTTTTCTTGAAATTTGTAGTTTTGTGGAAAACTCACCTAGCAGCCAATCCAGTAGCACCATTCACATTACATGGTGCTGATTGGCTGTACCCCCAAATTCAGAGATAAGTAAGATCTTTGGATGCTAGTTACTGTGTGAGCGCTAATATGGTTTCCTCTGAATGTATTAAAGCATTTTAAGGTATATTTGGTGTTTGAACTATAAAAATAGGCAGTTACTTGTAGCCCCAAACCCATGAATACCTGGAGGTCCTTTGGGATTGAGATAACTGTTTAACTTGAGTCGACTCTTATTTAGTCGACTACTTGTGGTTTTCTTTCTCTTTGCTTGTTTTCTCGTCAAAGATAAATGTATATTGTTTGGCATGAGATCACCATTTGATGAGAATGGAGAAGATTATTGTTTCCGTCATAATAGAGAGATCTTAATAGGAAAACCACAGCAAACTGCAGAAAGGAGGCAACCTCTGAGAATTAAAGCCAAAAAGCAGATTTACGACATGATTACAACGTTAAATCTTTACTTGATTCCCTGCAAATAAACAATCTGTCTCAATTTTCCGTCTTTGCCAGGAAGGTCCATCTGCACCCTGGGTGGATTTGGACAAAAGGTTTAAGCCATTAAGAGTGCGGATTTGTTCCTGGTGATGAAATGTGAAGTTTCACAGTGATAATGAATAACCAAGATGTATCTTGGCTCTGGTCTGGCCTTTACATTTATGGCTATAGGTACTCCGGATATACTCGGAACTCATTAGTCGTTACAGCGTAATCACAGGCTTCCATCAGCCAAACCAGCTAGTGTCCAGGCACCGCTTAAGCTGCTATGACATATTCCCAGACCTGGCTCTTTATTTTTTACATCCCATAATACATTTTCCTTTCATGATGTCTGCTCTGCTGTTTTTAAAGATCTATTCTGCTTTGCTGAATGTGCTCTACAGTTGTGCAGGAAAGAGCAGGAATCTAATTTTCCTGTAAAGCACTCACACTATATTTGTTTTGTGCATGAAGGGTGAGTATTGCTACCACAAAAGCTGTTCCTGTCATCATATTAACATAGAATCCATCAAAACAAGTTGCTTCCAGAGTTCTTGGGTTCATTGCCTCCATCTCTCATCGCTAATGATGAGGCAATGAACCCAATGGGGAGCGGTCTCGTTTAAAAATACAGCTTCTGCAACAAGAAGAGTCAAGACTCCCTCTTCCCAAACTGGGAAGGCAAAATCAAATCCTATTTCAGATTTATAGTGACTGTGTCCAGTTTTATTTCATCCTCAAACCACAAACTGTTCCCAAGAAGTCCTGCCAGAGTTTTATGGGCCCCATCAGGAACACTTTGGGAAACATTTTGGCTTTTGGTGTTGCTGCAGAGGAATTCAAGACAAATTAGTTCAAAGATTTTATGTGGAGCCCAAATGAGCCGGGAGAAAGAGGGATGGAAGGAGGCAGGAAAGTAGGTGAGTTGATGGATGTATATATAGGTACGCAGGCAGATACATAGGTAGGTATGTAGATAGATATATACCTACCTATAAAGCTAGGTATACCTATATGCCTACCTAAGTAGGTAGTTAGGTATGTAGGTATTTTGTGTTTAAGTGAATTGTCTTCTTTCAGTATTCAGCCTTGGTTAAGTGACTCGTCAATGCGACTGTCTTCTTATGGTTCTGTTCTGAATTTCAGAACACCCTGGATGCTTACCCCTGTGGATCTGACCACACTCCCAGCCCCATGGCCAGCCGGATCCCAGTGCTAGTGGACACCATACTGGACAGCCCGTCTGCCCGGCTCACTGCTGTGGCTGTGAGCATGAGGGAGGGATATACCATCGCCTTCCTTGGAGACTCCAAGGGGAAACTCCACAAGGTGACAGTCCAGCCAATAACGCTGCGTATTCCCATAGAAGAATGATTATGATGCATATGAAGCAAAGAACTGTGGCATCAATTGCCAAAATAATGTCCATCCAAGAAGCATATAGTGACGTCTCTAACTGGAATTTGGGTTCTTATGGGGAACATTTATATGCTGATTTGAGACCCAAATAACCTTCATCAAGATAGATAGCAAATATAGCAAGAAAGTCAAATCAGTGACTTTCTTGCTATATTTAGCAACATTTCAGATAAAATAATTTTATTGGCCAAAACTGGAATTGGCCATTTTTAAAGATCATAATTGGCAACCAGTTAGAAAACTACAATCAGAGCAACCATACATCTTTTTTTTTTTTTGTCAAAATAGGCCCAAAAGAGATTTTATTGTCAAAATGTACTAGAAGTCTTCCAGAGGGATGCAGCGCTCTAGAAGTTATTGGAGCGTCATCACAGAACCATAAAAGGTTTTTGTTGCCAATTGTCAACCGGGCTGCAAGAAACTTGAGGAAAAAAAGACACAAACTATCAGCCAAGGATTTGTTTAGAACGATACTTGAAGCTACCAGGAAGCCATTATCCTCCAGTTCTATCATATTCCATGACTGTAGCTGAAGATGTTCAGAGCTCAGAGACATGGCTGAACAAAACATCACCTGAAGCGACCATGACATATCATATCACATTCTGGATGAAGTCAGACTGACTCTTGATGGAGTCACATCACATGCTTCCAGCACCGTGATTTTACGTGATTTCTTCATGTTCTGTTTTTAACAAATGTGAAAAGCACTCAAAAAGATTTCCACATTGACATTTATGGGGGGCAAGAAATGAATTAAATCCAATTAGGATTAAGGTCGGAACATGACAAACTGTGGAAAAAGTGAAGCGACGTGCTGCGCCTCTGGAAACGATTCACATGAACAGGCACAACACTCCACCTAGCCATGATGAATTTACCGTGTTTAGTTGTTTTTAGATGATGAGTTCGCACAGATTGTGTTTTGTTCAGCTGCCTTGTTCTCTGCTGCTGTGACTGGACAGTTCCCCCTCGGGGCATCAATAAATCTATGTGTCTGTGTCTAAAACTTCCCTCAATAACGTCAGCTTGGAGGTCAGGGAAGGACCTGGGTACCAATGATGACATGAGGATTTTACAGGCTGAGAGACCTCCTGCACACACTGGAGTCTTTGTCCTCAGTGGCTAGCCGTAGTGAAGGAGCATTACAAAAGGAACACTGACTCCATTAATATGTTTCTATGCAGTTACGTCAGATTCACCGTGTATGGGACTTTATCTCTTGTACATAGCAGCATACTGTACTCGGGGTTGTGGCGCTGTTATTGCTGCACACCTTCACACACACACACACACACACACA
>NW_006800119.1:45598-186886 GCF_000485575.1 Poecilia formosa
CACACACACACACACACACACACACACACACACACACACACACACACATTCTTCTGGATGTTTCATTTTGTTGTGATCAGTAAAAAAACAGAGGTGGAAAAGATTCTCTCATTTCATCAAGAGATTACAAATCTGTCTTTTTCAGATGGATTTAATTTTACTGTGGAGAAATAACATTAAAATTCATAGTGAAGTTTGGTTGTACAGATGCACTGATTGCAGTTTTCTGGCCGATCACCAATTACCGATCTTTAAGAAACCTGACCTGCTGATTTTGGCCAATACCAATTTATGTGTCTGAAATGTCACTAAATACAGCAAGAAAGTTGCTGAGTTGGCAACAGTGGAAAGAGTGTTGTTAACTGCAAACATGCAGACATGACCTGGTGGGCCGGTCTGTTCGTCAAACCTCTCTCATTGGTGAGCAGAAGAGGACAGTGGTTCAGTTTTAGACCTTTTGCTGAGGTGGATAAGATCGGCTTCACATGCAAGTATCGGCCGATCACTGATCTCCCAAAATTAAGGAAATCGGCGCTGATAAATTGGTGGAACCCTATTCAGCAGTTATGAGTGATGAAAGTACATTCCTCAGCAACATGCCTGAAATCCTTCCTGTCTTGCTTTGTAGTTGTTTTTTTCTGCCTCTCAAAGCACTGATGCCGTTTGGCCCAGTCATGCCTTCTGTAACGTGCAGACAGGTTGCTGCTCCACAGATGGATCAGACCGGTCTCTTGTTTCTCCTCAGGTTTTCCTGGGGCCAAATGGCAAGGTGGAGGAGTACTCGGTGGTCTCCATCCAGAAGAACACGCCTATCAGCTCGGACCTGGTTCTGGACCAGGAGGAGGAGCACCTCTTCATCATGACCCGCGACATGGTACATACTCCGGCCACTCTCTCGTCCCACACCGCCCCTCGGCCGCGCTGCGGGCACAAAGCAAAGCAGGAAATGACTCTTTGCTTTCTGCTCCAGTTATTCCAGCAATGTGTGTGCAGTTGGGATTATTCCGGCCACCGTATTCTCGATTTTTCATTGTTGCACTGGGGGAATGTGGGCCATCTATTGTTTGTAATCAGATTTTTTTTAGGAGCTTAGTGTGGCTGATTTGCACAAATGAGCGTGATTGTTTTGTCCTGCCTGCAGCTGCAGAAGAGGCCGGTGGCCGAATGCCAGCAGCACCCAGACTGCCACTCCTGTCTGCTGGCTCATGATCCCTACTGCGGGTGGTGCGTCCTGGAGGGAAGGTGAGAGAGCCGCTAGCAAGACGAGGAAGCGATAGTCACCCAGTAATTAGTCATCCATTTGATGTGATTATGTTCATTCAAAAAGAGCAGCCTGATTACACCATGACTCAGATGTTTTTTTTTTCTTTTTAAGACGAATACAGTTCAGTCACCTCCAGACTGATCGTTACACAACCAATCCCAAACTTCTGTCGCTCTGTTAGGCTCCATGTCGAAGCATGTCTGATGTTTGACGTTTCCGCCTCTTTATCATCTGCAACTTTAGTGTTCTTCACAAAACATTTTGGAAACGGGTCTTTTTCTGTCTCACTCTTGTGAAAAGAGACAATGGAGATTTCTCCCTATTTTTACTTTTTTTTCCCTCTTCACATGTAATATTTCAGATGATTGAACTAAAACATCAGAGAGCGATAACCTCAGTAAATACTAAAAAGCAGTTTTCAAACAGTGTTTTTATTTATGAAGGGAAAACAACAATCAGAATCCTTCATTCATTTGTTCATACTTTCCTTTCTGCTGCACTGCAAAAACACAAACAAGTAATTTTGGTCCAGTTTCTAGTGCTAACATCTTAGAAACTTGAAATAAGACAAGACTTACAAGTATTTTTTCAGCAAGATATAGGAGTTTGTTTTTAGTCAATAATTCCTTAATATTGATGAATAAGTTCTAGATTTTTTCTCTTGTACCAAGACATGTTCCCCATGTTATAAATAACATAATTTGGCAATGGAACATTAGGACAATATTGAGGAACTATTTCCTTAAAACAAGCTTCTATATCTTCCTGAAAAGTTTCTTAGAAGTTATTTTTTGTCTTGTACTAAGACTAAGTTTGTCTAGAAACTAGACAAAAATACTTGGTAAGATTTTGTCTTTTTGCAGTGTCATTGCCTTTCAGCCGGAGTGAATTAATCTGTTTTAATTCAACCAGAATTTTCTTGCATGAATAGCCTATTTATTATCTCGATGTAATCTGAGTCGTCATTTTTCTTTTGAAATATTTTGTATTTGGGGGAACTCCCGCCCTCAAAGAGCTGGAAGAAGAACACTGAAGACATGGAAACAGATTTCTATCCCTCAGATGGATTGTAATGTTTTATTTTTCTGTCTTTAACAACTTTAATTGTACCTCTTATTTTTTCCACCTCATTTTTTTTTTCATTTTATGCGTTAAAAGGGTCCAGTTTTCTGTAGCTCCTTTACCAGTGCGGTGAGGGGGAGTCTGACTCCAGAGTGGGTTGTGGCGATAGTGTGACACAGTGTGTGTTTGCCTTTCCTCTGCAGGTGTGTGCTGAGGTCGCAGTGCGGTCGTGGGGACCAAGACGGCCAGTGGCTGTGGAGCTTCGACATCGAGCAGCAGTGTCTGAGTGTTCAGGAGCTGAACCCGTTCAACATCAGCCGGGAGGAGAGCAGGATGGTAGGGTCACTTACTTTCACAAAGCAAAGTAACAAACTATGTTTAGTTACATGGTAAAACTTTTTTTTTTTTTTTATCAGAGTAGAGACTCTGTGAACAGAGCCGGTTCTACTGGGCCCGTTTTAAGGTTGCCATTTAGTTAACCAGTCCGGGGAAAAGTCATTTTATCTGGGAGATAATCGCTGGGAGTCGTGACCTAGACCTCCATCCAGCCGCGGTCTGCACTCCATGGAGGTCTGTGGAGATGAGATTAGAGCTCACTGGGGGGTTGGAGCTGCTCCGCTCTGATTGGTTGGCTCGTCTGGAGCATGTGGACTCTTTCTGGCTCTGGATGTCCTCATGTCGTTCTCAGGTCCAACAGGGAGCGGGGGGGATGTGGGTCCCTACGCCCGCTACTAAACATTCTTACACACACACGCACACAGTATGTTTTTGTATCTTCACAGGGACTTTGCATTGACTTTCATTCATTTCTGCAGGCTAACCATTAGCAGAACATATCTAGCCCTGAATCTAAATTCAGTTGCAGCTTAATCCTAAATCTAACTGCTAGCCCCAAAAAGGCGCCTCCTCTCATGGGGCCCAGGCTTTGGGCCCCATAAAGAGCAGCCAGTTCTCTCAGTGTTCACTGCAAAAACACAAAAACTTAACAAGTAATTTTTCTCCAGTTTCTACTGCAAATGTCTTCACTTGAAATAAGACAAATCTAACTTATAAGTAGCCTTTCAGCAAGATAAAGGAGCTTATTTTAAGTCAGTAATTCCTTAATATTGATGAAAACGTTTTAGTTCCACTGGCAGATTTTTTCACTTATAACAGGACATGCTTCCCATAAGTGCCAATGGAACTAGAACTTAAAAAAAAAATAATATTAAGGAATCATTTACTTAAAACAGACTCGTATTTCTTGCTGAAAACTTACCTGTAAGTTAGTTTATTGTCTTATTTCAAGTGTGCTAAAGACATGTTCACTTGGAACTAGACCAAAAGTACTTAAGGTGTTGTGTTTTTGCAGTGTAGTATTTGTTTAAGCACACAGTCGGGTCAGCCCGGCTGATTCTGACAGAGTCGTCTGCTCTTTGTTCTGCTGTCAGTAGCTGGAACATCACGCCCGCCTCTCCAGGCTTACACAGCTGAAGCTTTCCAAAGGAAGGCTCCCAGCTATTTGCTTAGTGAATCGCAGGTGCTGAGTTTTGTCTCTCCACACATTTGTTTGTAATTTCCATGTGGGAAAGCGACCAAGCCTCCTCCTCTGCATCTTTTGAACCATGTGTAACAATCTAATTGCGGTGCTGCTGCTCCCCTGTCCTCAGGTGTCCCTGTCCGTCCCAGGACTCCCCGTGTTGGAACAGGGCGAGTCGTACTCCTGCCTGTTCCAGGACAGCCGCAGTCCTGCCGCCGTCACCGAGGCCGGAGTCACCTGCCAATCTCCGGACTCCAGCAGAATACCCATGGTGCCTCCTGGACAGGGTGGGTCCAGCTTGTTCAGTGTAGAGGCCTGAGGTTGTTTGTTTTTATTCACCAGCATTCGCTGCTTGTTGAGTCTGATCGCTTTGAACCTCCAACTGAGGGATTTTAATTACTGGTATGAGCTTTTTGGTTTTGTGACTAAGGGATTTGGACCCCTGCTGTGTTGGGATTAACCTCTGTGTGTGTGTGTGTGTGCAGATATGTTTGTATAGACACACGCTGCATATGCACACACAGCTAAATCAAATCGAACCCACTCCATCTTACCTAAACCAGCTAGGACAGTGGCCACTAATCTGCATCTTAATATGCACAGTTCTGCTTAAATCTGTTTATGTACTGTCTACTGCATAATCACATGTATGACGTTATTTCTGTTTGTGTCGTATTTGTTCATCCAGCCTTTAAGGCTGTGATAAAACATTGTAGCAACAGAAGCAGCTCCACATAAAGCAGGTCCTACAAATCAGGAGACATTTCCAAAATCTGTCACACAGACATGAAGATTTTTTTGTTTTAGTAATGTCATAAAGATGCTTGATTTGAGCTTTTGTGCTATTTTATCAAAATCGGCCAAAATCAGAATGGGTCAGCAGGTCAGGCTTTTTAAAGATCGGCCACAAAATCAGCAATCGGTGCACTGCTATTTATTGGTATTGATTTTATCTGTGCCATCTGATTGTGTTTTGAATTGAGTTTTTTTATTCATTATTATGTGTTTAGTTTGTTGCTTTATTCTTATGGTTTCTTTTATCTTATTTATTTATTTATTTATTTATTTTATTTATTGCTCATGTTCAGCATTTTGTTTCAGTTCCTGCTGGTGTTAAAGCGCTTTATGAAGTTGATGATGATGATGATAGTAATGATGTTCCCATCATAGTACTGATATGATGTGACTCAGAGTTGATAAGCCTGGCTAAAGCTTTCCTGGTTTCCTGGTTAAGAGATGATGTTCACTCTGTCTGTGTGTGTGTGTGTGTGTTCTGCCATCAGATTTCATCACTCTCACCTTGTCTGTCCGTTTCGGGGACGTCACGGTAACAGCCAGGGACTTCACCTTTTACGACTGCATGGCAGTGAAGCAGCAGTCGGGGAGCTCTCCGTAAGTCAGCGCTCGTCTCGTCTGTCTGCTGCTGATCTTAACACTTTGTCCTGTTTTTATGTAACTTCATGTCTTTTAAGAATGTCAGCATTTTTCAATGTAAACACATTTACAATGAACCTGAAATCCAGCCAGATGTGGATAAAAGCATAAGTAGTCGATACAGCTGAGTTCACGATTAGCTGATGTGACATAATGTAGAACGCCACAGGAAGTAACTGGTTGTGGGACCATTTGGTGGTGGAGGCTTCAACATTTCTCCGTATGGAGAAATGAGCCCCACCGGGCTGTGGCGGTGTGTTTGGGGTCATTCTCTTGATGAAATATCCAGCCTGGTTTCATCTTCAGATTCTACTTTTCCACACTTTCTGGTGCTAACGAGGATGTTAACGTGTTTTAAAGGCTGTGCAGTTTCACTTGGAGCTTTTTCTTGCCATATTTCCTGCTGTGTGCTGATGGGTCCCCCAATGTCACCGTCTCTGATGTTATGTCTGTGTGCAGCTGCCGTGGATGCGTGCTGAGCAAATGGGGCTGTAACTGGTGCGTTCACCAGCACTCCTGTACCCACAAGGCCGTGTGCGAGGAGGGCGCCATCATCTACAACCAGCACGTAAGTCGCAGTAACAGCAGAGGAGAGCGTAGCACTCTGTGGCTGCTCGCTCCGCCACGAGCGGACCTTTCTCTGCTCACAGCCAGCGCTCCACAAACACTCCACCTTAACGCTCTGTAGCTCCGCGAGTCGTGAAAATGACGTACGATGCCCATTTCACTGGCAGCCATTTTGTCATTTCTGTGACGTAATGAGCTGGTTTTAAGGCAGCGTTCCTCCAGGCTAAGCTAACCTGGGTGTTTGTCGCAGCTAATGTGTCCATGCATGCGTTTAGCACAGCAAATTCAGTTCTGTTTTCCATTTTTCTGTAAGTTTTTGATTTGTCTCCCCCCCTTCCTTCATGTGTCTCCCCCCTCCTCCCCTCCTCAGTTTAAACTCCCCACATCTCCCCCCCCCACCGCCAAACCCATGAAAACCATCCCAACCTCTACTACCACAGCGGCTACAGTCACCATGACAACCTTCACTCCTTTCATAACGCCATCAGCTACCACTGCCGCCACAACAAGTTTTGTTCCTGTTGCCATAGTAACCAGCGGGGCGTTAGCCACCTCCCCCGCGCCTAGCACTGAGCCCCCACAGCCCTCCAGCTCAGGTCCGCCCCCATCCCCGCCCAGCAGGGCGGAGAGGTCCACTGCAGTGGGGGGGCTCGTCGTCGTCACCAGGAGCCAATCTGACCAAGTTGCCTTGGCAGCGACTGAGGTTCTGCCCGTCACTGGGGCCGATGGCCTTAGTGGGGATCAGGAAGCCGTGATGCCTCTGGTCATCTTGAACACCTCCACCCTGAGTGGGGTTACACAGTCGCCCTCTAGTGAGGAAACGTTGAGCATGACCTCACCTGACGATGACCCCCAGCCCACAACCACCTCTGTGGTGGGAGCAGCTGTTACTTACCCCTCCCCCAACCTGGACCTGACACCCATTCCCTCACTGAGCCCAGAAGGAGGCATCCACCCAGACCATGATCTCCACCTTGACCCTGACCAGACCTGGAAGTCGAAGCAAGCAGACGCGCTGACTGAGGGCGCAGAAGAGGACACAGCCAGGCTGTCGGGTGACGGCGAAGACCGTGACCCACCCTCATACGCCCAGCTGAGGGAAACAGACTCAAACCCTGAACTGGATTACCAGGATGATCCAGCTGATGCCTTCCTACCGGTGAGTTGACGCGCGGTCCGCCCGCTGTGCCTCCTTAACCTGCTCACCAGTCCTTCCCTTTACTCCGAGCGTCTAACTGGAATTCAAACTGGAAACTGTACATCCCACTGAAACGCTCCAGTCGTCTCCTCTGCCACTGCTCTTCCTGTCTGTCTGCTGTGTCTAGACGACACAACACCAGCTGCTCTGCTCCACTATGGACCTTTTCTCATCACTTTCTTTCCTTCCTGATGCTGTAGATCAGACGGTTTCTGTAGCAACTTAGTCACACAGTCCGTCCTGACACACACGCACACACACACACACACACACACACACAGAACATGGCTGAATGAAAAGACGATGCCACTGACCTGGACAGTGAACATAGTAATCTGAGCTCCTGTCTGCCACTGAGCCGGTTCCCAACGATCCACTGATGACCGAGGTTCTGTCCGGCCTGCTAATCCAGATTTCCCACCAGGATTTAAAATTAACGAAGATACGAGCTGTCATTTATATGTGATACTATTATTTCAAAACAAAGACGAAATAATGACGTAGTTAACATTTTAAACTGGCTCTAGTATATAAAGTTAGCGGTTAGCGTGGCTAGCTTAAAAGCTGAACGTCAGAAAAAAGAAAAACAAAGAAATATTCTCTGGAGATCAGAGTGTTTTTAAGATCTTTGTGTGCCTGGAGACAAGTCTGACATATGATGGGGGAGGAGGATTGGTTGGTCTAAAACTTTATTAAAACACATTTTTTCAAAGCACTCATCCTCACACAGAGTTGGGTAGTAGCTAGCTACATTTACTCAATTACTTGAGTCACTTGAGTAACTTTTTAGAAACCTTTTACTTTTTAGTATGAAGTGTCGCTGCTCTAACTTGAGTAAAATTTTTAGATTCTCTGCCCACTGAACAAAAAACAAAATGTTTTAACCAAAAAATCGACAGACGCACATGAGGAGTTTTCACTAAAGTTTCATGCATTTTGAATTGAAAAAAAAACAAAAACTTGGAAAAATGTTTCTATTGCCTGATTGTGTTATTTAATAAATGCGGTATCTATATGAATTATTTTCATTCTGATCTTTAAAATACCAAAATTTCCACATAATTTAATACTCTGATTCAGCTAATTATGTGATTTTTAATGACTGAATAAATGATCGATAATGTGATCACTTACTCAGTACCTGAATAGACTTTTTACCAAATACATTTTTACTCTTACTTGAGTCATTTCTTGGAGGATGTTCACTGAGTAAAAACACGTTGAAGTGTCGCTGCTCTTACTTAAGTACAAAGTTTGGCTGCTCTACCCGCCTCTGTCCTCTCGTAGCTGGTAGTCCATGCTGCAGGCGGGAGCTCGGGGCCTGCAGGGTCGTTACGTTGCGTGACTGTGTCTCACTGCAGGGTGATGAGGGCCCCTACATCAGCTGGGGCTCCTCTGCATGTCCCTGTGTGGAAAAGGTCCAGGGCTCCTCTCTGCTGCCCGTCCAGGTGGAGAGGAAGATCACGCTACTGGCACGCAACCTCCACCTGTATCAGGTGCAGAGCAACGCTCCCGATCCGTCCGTGCAACCAGACTGGACCCAAAGGCATTTGTTAAACTTCTGTGTGTGTGCGTGTGCGTGTGTGCGTGCGTGTGTGTGTGTTCAGGATGCAGAGCTGGACTATGAGTGTGTGCTGGTTATCGAGGGCCAGACGGTGGTGGTGGAAGCCTTTGTGGAGTCTGACGACATGAATCCATCCAGTTTCTACATCACCTGTCAGCCACACAAGGTTTGAAACACATTCCACTGTTTGTGCACAGATGTTTGATGTAGATGGAGACTTTGTATTTATTTATCACAAGGAAAAAAAAAATGTTTACAATAGAAAATGTTGGTAACACCAACTATTTGTCTTTAAGCAAACAGGCTTTTTACTTTCTGTCTGGTGACTTCTACTCAAAAACAAGCTTTGCTGCGCTCATATAAGCTTTTAGGGAATTTATCTAACTTGGCTAAATATAGCAACAATTTTCAAAGACAAAGTGACCTAAATCATGATTTTGTTTATCAGAATTGACTAAATTGTGTTTTATTTTTCCAATTGATACCTAGAAAATTTGCTAAATTTATTTTTAAAAAGCCAAAACATGCATTTAATATTCAAAGATAATTTATTCTTCCTTTCCCAGTAGCGATGCACCGATTGTAGTTTTCTGGCCGATCGCCAATTCCCCATCATTCTGATTTTGGAAAATACCAATTTCTTTGTCTGAAATGTCAACAGAAAAATAAATCGACTGGCCGATAAATTGGTGCACCCCTATTTTCCAGCAACAAATCTGACTACTTCATTGGTTTCATTAAAGTATCAAATATTATTGAGGAGATAAACAAAGTCCTGTTGACTTCGTAATTTTACTCCACATGACAACAAGATTTGGACACCCCTGATCTAGACAGTAGAGTTATTTTGTATTTTTAAATTACGGCCCAAAAAGACTCAGTCACCGTCCAATATTTCAGATGAACTTTAACTGAGCTGTGTGTGGATGGATCAGTGGGTCCTGGCAGCTGCAGGAGGCTCTGATGTGGGTAAAGAATACGGAGCTCCGACTGTTCCAGTCAGACTGAGCCCAAAGGACGCGATGCCAGCCTCACCTGAGGCACGATGAACGTGTGGAATGCTTTTCTTTGAACCCAACCCCGCTGTGTGTTCAGTACTCGTACTCGGCTGTGGTGGAGGACTACAGCGCCATGGTGTATGTGAAGAGGAGGAACACGTTTCATGTGGATACCGCTCCTAATCTACACGGTGAGACCCGCCTGCTCTGCTCTGTGTTCAGACGGCATGGCTAGCTGAGGTCGGTTCTGTTTCAGTTATGTTCAGTGTGATGGGAAGAGAGCTTTCTCAGTCTGCTGCACCCTGCCAGTCAGCTAGCTGAAAGGAACAACATTTCCTCATTAACAAAAAAGACAAAAAGTTTGGAAACACTTTATTTGAAGTGGTCTGCATAACACTGACACTGCAGGAATCTTCATGAATGGTTGTGACTGTTGTTGACAACATTAACTGACACTTAATGTTGTCATTAAGTGTCAGTTGGTAAATAATGACACTTTTAATGCATAGTTGCATTAAAACTTGCAGTAAAAGTCAATTTAAAGTATTATTTTCCGACTAATCTTTTATGACAACAGTCATAAACATTCGTGAAGACTCCTTCATGTTCATAACAGATGTTATGTTTATGACAGTGTGATGTCAGTCTTTTGGACACCACTTCAAATAAAGTGTTACTGAAAGGTTAAATATTCCCGCTTGCAAAAGCATCCCAGTCCTTACATGGAAACCAAGAGAGCCACTGAGTTAAAACTACAGTTGTCACAGTTACAGCTGCATTTGTTCAGGCTGACTACCTGAGCAGACAGCCTGACTGATTGTCCACCTGAAGGCGGAAAAACAACAGAGCAGCTAAAATCTGTAAAAACACCTAGAAACTACTTGGTGTTGATTCATGCTAGCCTTAGCTCGCTGTTGCTAATACAGAAGTAATAGTTAGCATGTTTGCAGCAGCGCCAGGAACGCTTTGGGTTTAAATGAAACCGTGGAGCTGTTGTTGGGTTACAGTGGAGAAACTTTGGCACGTCTGTCTGCGGGCGGTTCAGAGCTAAGTCTTCTAGAGAGTTCTGCAGACCCAGCGTTGGTGTGACACCGCTCTGTTGTTCTGCCGTCAGTGACCCTGTACAACTGCTCCGTGGGTCGGTCGGACTGCAGCCGCTGCCACACCGCTGACCAGCGCTACGGCTGTGTGTGGTGCAGCGGCCACACAGCTAGATGCCTGTACTCAGACTCCTGCAGTGAACAAGTCCAGCAGACGTGTCCAGCTCCCGTCATCCACTCGGTGAGTCCTTCTGTTGCTGCCTGAACCAGTAGCTGTGGCAGACCAACGGCATCCTGACAGAACATCCTTCTGGGGAAGAACTTGGATCTTTTTTTCCTCAAAACCATCTTGGTGTTGATTTTGGATTCCTTTCGTCTCCCAACCTCAACTAACCTGTAGCATAGCGTCAGCTGTCTTTAAAAACCATCAGCTGTCTCCACGGTGATGGTGGTGAGCAGCTCTGCCGTGTTTCCTCCAGATTGAGCCGCTGTCTGGCCTGCTGGAGGGGGGCACCCTGGTGACCATTTCCGGGTCCAACCTGGGCCAGAAGGCTGAGGACATCGTCCACTCGGTGACGGTAGCCGAGGTGCCGTGTGCTGTCCTGCTGGACCTGTACGAGGTCTCCTCCAGGTGCTCTACACACAGCCTGCTGCTCTCTAACAGGAAGTTCTGATGCTGAGGATGTGTGTGAGCTGTGTGTGACGCCTGTCCTCCAGGATAGTGTGCCGGACCGGCAGCAGCGGCGGAGAGAAGGACGGCCCCGTGTCTGTGACGGTCAGTGGAGGGGCCCGGCGCAGCTCCAGCCAGCTCTTCAGCTACCAGGTTCAGTCAGCTAGCTGCTTTTTTTCTTGTTTTTTTTTTTAACTTTATCATGCAAACAATAAATATATTAATTTTCAAATAAAATTTCTTTCACATAAAATAGAAACTACTAGTGGAACAGGTCAAAGTTCATTCAGCCTGTAGTCACTTTCCAGCCAGATACAGACTCAGTATGTCTTTCTGCTGACTGCGTCAAAAGTGTCACTGATTTATCATGATAAATTACTTATTCTAAGAATTTGGATTTATTATTGCCACAATAAATTGCAATTTAAATGAGGTTTAAATCTCCTTGGAGCTGTCCATATTTTCAGGATCGCCCACCCATATTCTAAGGATCCAGTTTGTTATCCAAGCTACCAGCAGAAATGTGAAGTGTTGGCTGTGCAGCCTGGCATTAAGCACATGTCCACTCAGTTCCAGCAGATTCCCTGAGCTGGACTGGTTTCATGCAGTTGACACTCTGAACAGTGATGCCTTCATGTCTTTCTGTCCTGTCAGAAATCTTCCTCTCAACATGTTACACAGGATTCCAGATTTATGCTTTGCTCTTGTTGCATATTGTTGGACATTATTATGGGTACGTCTGAGGAACACTCAAGTAAATATTCCTGTAAGTATCCAGCCGATACTTACATGTGAAGCCGATCTCATCTACCTCAGCAAAGTCTAAAAATCAACCGCTGTCCCGTTCTGCTTTGCTATAAGAGAGGTTTGACTGACAGACCGGCTCACCAGGTCAGGTCTGCACGTTTGCCACCCTACTGTTGCCGACTCATCAACTTTCTTGCTATATTTAGCGACATTTCAGTCAAAACAAAAGGGAATCGGCAGGTCAGGCTTTTTATAGATCGGCGATCAGCCAGAAAACTGCAACTGGTGCACCCCTCGCTAATAATAATATAATCCTCTGTTGCTGTTTCCTCCTGCTGCTCTGTGTTTAGTCTTCATTCTAATTCTGCTGTCCCTCCTCTGATCTGTCCCCCTGTCCTCTTCAGGACCCGTCTGTCACCGCTGTCTCACCTGAAAGAGGTCCGAAGGCCGGAGGAACCACTCTGACCATCAGCGGCCGGAAGCTGCTGACAGGCCTGCCCTCTGACCTCACCATCACAGTGGGGGAGGTCCCCTGTAAAATGTGAGGAGATGCACAGTTTTCATTGTTTAAAGTCTGAGCTGTTAGCTTTGGCTGCTGGTTATTGTTGCCGTCCAAACGAAATGTTGCTGTTTCCCCGCCGTCAGTCAAAATTACAAACATCGAGACATTCTAACACTTCTCTTACTGAGATCTGGAAGAGCGGCCCCTGCAGTCAATCCACCAATCAGTGGCTGCACTGTCTAATGGAAAATCTCCAGACTCCGGTTTGAGCCCCTGCCACACCAAACCGGGCCCTGCAGGACAACAGGAAGTTCCAGTGATTACTACAGTACTTTAGTTTTTGTTGTTGGCCCCATTTCTCACTGGATCATATTTGTCACTTATTTGTAAGAAAAATATTTTCATACTGCAGTCTGAATGCCGACTGACCTTTGACCTTCCTCTATTAGTAAGGGAATAGAAGGAAAGCCCACTCCTCACTGGTGACAGTTGTGTCTCGTCCTCAGTGTGTCAGCGGTGCAGAGCTCCAGTGTTCAGTGTGTGACCGGCAGCAGCAGTGAGGCAGGAAGGTTCCGGGTTACGCTGCATTACGGCAGCACCCCCCGGCACCTCCACGCCCCCCTCTACAACTACACCCACAACCCCAGCATCAGCAGCGCCTGGCCAGCCAAGAGCTTCCTGGAGTAAGTCTGACCACGCCTCGCTGTGCCCCCCCAGCTCAACCTGAGACCTGCTCTAAAGCTCCTGTTCTCCCTCCGTCAGCGGTGGCCGCCTCGTCAGCGTGTCTGGCCACAACCTGGATGTGGTGCAGAAGCCACACATGGTGGTGAACGTCTTCTCAACCACGTCCGTCAGCCAGAGCAGGAGGAGGAGGAGGACAGCAGGGCCGGGGCCGTCTCCCAGGAAGCTTCAGGAGCCAGTGTGTTGTATAGAGCCACACTGCCCCATTGCACAGGTGTGTATATGTGTGTGTACTTGTCTACCTATCATCTTTATGGCTATTTCTGGCATATTTACTAATCTTCTCGTCTTATGGGGACCAATGCGGTGGACCCCCTTGTCCAGGTCAGGGGGTCAGGGGTTAGACTTGTGTAGGGTCAGGGGTTAGACTTGGAGATGTGATGTGAATCAGGTTTTAGTCAAGTTTAGGGTTAGGAGTAGACTAGCACTGGTTAGGGGAAATGTCTGGATTATGCATGAAATGGAAGTCAATACAAAGTCATAGTGTGGGTAGAAATACAAACGTCTGTGTTCTCAATTTATCAACTTTATTTCTGTAGGACATTTCAAAAGTGGTAGGGTAAACAAAGTGCTTTACATTAAATCAGAAATATGTAAGAGACATGCAAAACGTACACAAACGTGTGTATTGCATGTGTATTTTCAGGTTCCTACAAGACAAGATCAGTGTGTTGAAAGTCAGAGAATAAAAGTGTGTTTTTAAAAGACATTTCAAACCAGGAAGAGAAGAGGCCTGTGTGACACTCAATAGTAACTTGTTCCATTACTTGGGAGCAACAGCAGCAAATGATCTGTCACCTCTGAACTTCAGCCCAGTTCCCAGAACCAACCTTGTTTCTCTCCTCCTCAGGTCCTGGAGCTCTGTGAGGTGACCAACTCCTCCCTGATCCTCTGCCGCTCCCCCATCGTCAACTCCTCCATCTTGGATTCCAGCATCTCCGTCCAGTTCCTGCTGGACAGCCTGTGCTTTAACTTCAGCAGTGTGAGCTCCCAGGCCTTCACCTACCAGCCCAACCCGATCCTGAAGCCTCTGAACCAACAGGAGCCGCAGAAGGCGTACCGTTACAACCCCGGCAGCTTCATCCAGCTGGAGGTCAGAACTAGTCCTCTTTCCTCACCTCAGGCTTCGTGTTCCAGCATCAGGAACCAGGAAACGGCTTTCTAAAGCCGTTTCTGGAATGTGTAGCACGAGACTGGAAAGGTCAATTCCAGACCCTTTAGGAAATCTGCTTAGTGAACAGAACTGTACCCAAACATATCTAAAACCTGAAGGTAAGCGAAGGGTCTGTGTGTGTTTTCAGGGGGACAACCTGGACCTGGCCATCACCAAAGAAGAAGTGGTTGTGCTGATAGGGGAGGGTGTGTGTGCTGTGAAGACCCTGACCAGAAACCATCTGTACTGCGAGCCGCCGCCTCAGCAGCCGAGCTGCAGGAAGTGTGAGGGTTCAGACAATCTCCCAGAATTCACTGTGAGTCCGCCGTACATTCAGCTCCTACCGAGGAGACGCTCCTTCAGCTGGTCGGTCTGTCCTGAGTACCGTCTGCTTAAAGGAGAGTGTGTGTGTGTTTCAGGTTCAGATGGGCCACCTGAACATCTCTCTTGGTAAGGTTCAGTACGACAACCTCAGCCCGCCCACCTTCCCACTGGAGGCCCAGATCGGAGTGGGTGTCGGGGCGTCCATAGTCGCCCTCATTGTCCTCATGATTGTCCTCATCTACAGGTTAGTACTGTCGGCTCACCCAACCCTAAAATAACCTGAACCCTTACACCCCTTCCAGGTGCTCCAGTTGGATTTCTGTAGTCTTAAATTGTTAGTCGTGTTAGGAATGGTAGGAGGGGACGACATGCCGCAAACAGAGCGGGAATATCGCCTTTATATTTTCCCCAACTGCAGTGAATATTCCATTGCTTTGACCTTTGTTTATACCTGAGCATTTCTTGAGGCTTAAGGTCCCAAGAGTGAAAGAGTGAGGCATTTCAAACAGACAACAGTAAATCAACCTGTAGTCGTGAGCTGTGAGGCTTCCTGCTTTAACCTGGCGGTAATGGAGGGGCAGTACTGGACCAGCTGTGCACCAGTGAACCCAGTAGAAGAACTAACCCTGGAAGATGGACATTTCTATTATTTCGACTGATAAATGTGTGGTTTTCATTAAACCAGGTGTTTCCATGTCATCTGTTTTGTGTCCTTTTGTTGGGTTCATCCATTTCAAACTGATCCTGGCTCTTTGTGCTTCCAGTTCTTTATAACGGCCGGCTCTCCTCTGTCTGCCATACAGAAACATGGGTGATATTTTTATATCATTCTGTCCATCAATGCTTTTGATGTACAGAAACAGAGCAGAAGAACAAAACTGGTTTTAAATCAAAAACACAAGTTCAAAGCAACATTTATTCACTTCAAGCCTAATGGTGTCAACATAGACATAAAAATCAATATATTATTTGTGTTTTTATGTTTCATTGTTTCATATATATATGTTGTCAACATCATGTTGCGTAATTTTAAATCATTATTTCATTTTCTACTGGTTTTTAGATGTACTGTTTAAAAAGCCCATCGAAGGACAAGTGCTGTGAATTATAGCTTTTGCTATTAGCACTATGATGCAGGCATTGGACTGCTGTTCTGTTCAGCTTGTCTATGTCGATGTGTGTCTGTCCCCATCAAGCAAACTTAAATTAAAATAAAAGTGATAAATTCCTTATTAATATTAGGGTTTGTAAAACACATTTCTTCTCAGTATCTGGTCTGGCATCTCAAATCTGCAGCATTTTACCAATATTATCTTACCGTTGACATATTATCTAAGATCTATTATTATTATTACTATTATTATTCCTGGCCGTATGGTGAGGGGGAAATGTTAAAGTGCTGGTAGGACGTCCCTGTGCCGACCTACTTGAAGCTCCGCTGGTTTCTAAGATCATGCATGCGATCCGATCCAACCCGTATCCAGGCTTCATCTGAAGAACCGTCTCAGAAACGTGGTGGTAACCGTTCTGCCTCACTTTCCATTTGCGGGCTGACAGGAGGAAGAGTAAGCAGGCTCTCAGGGATTACAAGAAGGTCCAGATCCAGCTGGAGAATCTGGAGACCAGCGTCAGGGA
Organism: Poecilia formosa; assembly: GCF_000485575.1. Lineage (NCBI taxonomy): Eukaryota > Metazoa > Chordata > Actinopteri > Cyprinodontiformes > Poeciliidae > Poecilia > Poecilia formosa. The sequence continues at coordinate 62,017 of NW_006800119.1, forward strand.
CCGATGCAAGAAGGAGTTCACAGGTAACGTTCAAAACTAAGAACTTCACTTACAAACACATCAACATGTTTCTACGATGGAGTTTATTTTGGAGTTCAACATAGATCAGATACATTTTCTGGGCCCAATGCTTAAACAAGGACAATCTTCTAATTCCTTGTTTCTGAATAAGAATGAAAACATGAGTGTTTAAAAAATATGAGAATCTGGTGATTGAGCCGACCTCCACCTTTCTGCCTCCACCCAGACCTGATGACAGAGATGATGGACATGTCCAGCGACCTGGTGGGTTCAGGTATCCCTTTCCTCGACTACCGCATGTATGCAGAGCGCATTTTCTTCCCTGGCCACCGGGAGTCGCCCTTGAGGCGAGGCCTGGACATGCAGGAGTGTCGGCGGCAGACGGTGGAGCAGGGCCTGGTCCAGCTGTCCAACCTGCTCAACAGCAAACTCTTCCTCACCAAGGTACTCATCCTCACCATTAGCATCCCTGCTAACAACCATCAGCCCACCTGGGTATCCTAGCTGGGCTGATGTCTAATCAAGTCTGAGAATTTATGAAACCATCCTAGCTTTACAGCTGAATTGTTCCATGACTTACCTCGTTCTTTAACTACATCTCACCTTTGCTTTCTGCCCTTCAGTTCATTCATACTCTGGAGAGCCAGCGGACCTTCTCCCCCAGAGACCGAGCCTACGTGGCCTCGCTGCTGACCGTCGCTCTTCATGGCAAGCTGGAGTATTTCACAGACATCCTCAAAACTCTGCTGAACGACCTGGTGGAGCAGTATGTGGCCAAGAACCCCAAACTCATGCTGCGAAGGTAGGAAGGGAGGAGATGGGGCGGGAACCTCATAGTACACTGAGCCTTTAAAGCGGTTCTGAGACCTTGACCGTGTGTGCCTGCAGGACAGAGACGGTGGTGGAGAAACTGCTGACCAACTGGATGTCCATCTGTCTCTACACATTCCTCAGGGTCAGTAAGAGCAGGAAGAAAGGTTTCTGTACAAATTGTTGGTGAGAAATCTGTTGGGATCTTGAGACGAATTGTATGTTTTTGCACAATTCAGACCAAGAATTTCAGACCAATTGTTTTTCTCCAAAGGAAGGATGACTTACAGAAATGAGAAAATCGTCAACTTTTTAGTTTTTCTGTCAGGTTGTTACATTTATGAAAACAGTTTGAATTAATTTGAAGCTGTCATAAATTATGATTATCATATTTATTGTTGTTGATTTAGTAGAAATAGTTAGTCTTCTCTGAAGACCTTGAAGGCCCTGATGACTTGCCAGGGGAGGCAAGACGTTCCTGAACCTTAGAATGTCCAATTCATTTCATTTGAATAACTTTCAAATTCCTTGTTATAAAATAGAGACAGGGAGTCAGTTTATGAGTAGCTGAAGGTCAAACTGGGCTGGTTCATCTTTTGACCAAAGCAGTTCTTTTTTTTTTATTGACTTATAATTGCAGATCCATCGAACATCTTGCATAGATGAATGAACTGATCTGATGGATTGATTCAAGGGTATCTCAAGAAAACCATAGCTGAAGAGCAACTTAGAAGTCTAGATCTTTTCTTTTTTTTTTTCTTTTTTTTGCTTCTCTAATGTCTGAAGTCAGACTTGATCAAAGTCAATAAATGATTTTTATGTATATAATAAGGAAATTACTTCAGACTTAAAAACCAACCCCTTGTTCTACGCTTCACTTCATCTGGAGGGTCTGGACCCTCGGCTGCTGAGAAACAGTTACTTCATGGAGAAGTGGACTGTGTTCAGGTTCTAAATTTCACCCAGTCCGTGACATATGCAATGCGTCAGTTTGACACTATGAACCTTACCTGAAGTTGCCTGCACTGTGAACAACCATCCTCCATGACGAAGAGAGAAGTGCCGAGCCGAACAAGGCGGCTGTTAGTTAATTCAATATTTGGAAGCGTGGCCAACACAGCTTCGTTCACTTCCTGCTAAAACTACAGGCAGACTACAATTCTAAAACAAGACAAATCGGCGTCATCATTAATAACTTCGCCTTCTGTCCACTGATTGGTAGATTCATCAACGGAATACAATACATATTTTAATCAAACTTTCAAACAAAATTTTTAGGGAGTGATAAATAAAAAACTCAGCAGGATTTTCAGTTACATGCTTGAGGGGAAAAAAACAGTCATGCATCTTCCTCCTTTCACTTTACAGTGACGCTCTAGTTTGTTCCCGTCACATTCAACCCCAACTTTTTTAAAGTGGCATTGGGGGTTTTGCAAGGCACTGTATTCTTCATCTGATGAAGACCTAAACGCCTGTTGGTGTGCATGTGTTGCCCTGGCAACCTGTCCCAGGACCCTGTGAGCAGCAGCGGCTTTAGACATCGACTCACTCGGACGTTTAGTTCAGGTTTCTCTCTGTGCTTGTATTCAGGGAGCGGCTGAAAGCGAACCAGAACCTTAACAGCTTGTCCTTGTCTGGGCCCTTCACTCTCTCCTCCAAAGTGTGTTTGGCCAATACTAATATCTTTGTGTGTGTGTGTGTGTGTGTGTGTGTGTGTGTGTGTGTGTGTGTGTAGGACTCTGCTGGCGAGTCTCTGTACATGCTGTTCAAGGCCATAAAACACCAGGTAGATAAAGGGCCGGTGGACGCCGTAACTCGCAAGGCCAAGTACACTCTGAATGATAACCGTCTGCTGCGGGAGGACGTGGAGTACAAGACCCTGGTGAGAACGAGCTCTGTCATCCTGGGGAACATTCCCATGACCTTCAGCAGGTTGAAGGATTCTTCCCCGCCCCTTCTCCTCCCCGCCCTCATTGCTTCTTGGCCTCCAGACGCTGAACGTGTTGGTGCAGGGTGGAGGAGTAAGTGAGACCCAACCGCTGCCCTCCAAAGTGCTCGACTGTGATACCATCACCCAGGTGAAGGAAAAACTCCTGGATCAGGTGTACAAGAGCACCTCCTTCTCCCATCGGCCACACGCCGACTCCCTGGACCTGGGTGAGTATCCACACACACACACACACACACAGACACACACACACACACGAACAGCTGGCCCCTTCGCCCTGAACACATCTGCTGCTTCCGTCCAACAGTATCTGGGGAAGGATAAGCAGAAGTTCAATTTCAATGTTCACACAATTTCAAACTGTTGAGCTGTGGCGCCCCCTACAGCAAGAGTAATATAACTGCGTTACATGATCAGTGCCTGTCCACTCTCTCTTTTTCTGCGCCTTTTGTTTCTGCTGCTGCTGCTGTTCTCTCACAGAGTTTTTATTGATTCCAGTTTGCTATGAAAAGTGAGCAAGTAAAATGGAATCGAGCCCTAATTTACAGTCCGGATCTCAAAGGCAGATAAAATGATACATGACTGTTCGGAAACAATTTATTAGCACATCTGGAAGTGGCACAAGTCTGAAACAATCTGACCTGGGCTGTTCAGACCGCCTGAAAAAGTCAGATATGGGTCACATTTACCCGCAGACCTGATTTGTTCCCTGAACAGCCATCACTATATCGCCCCCTGTAGCTGAGCAGCAGCAGCACACCTCACCCTCCAGCAGCTGTGAGATCTCAGTGTTCGTCCACTGACCTCAGTCACACTGTCAACTGGTTGATGAGTTTTATAAATATGATACATTTCATGATAAAAAGTCTAATGAAAGATTCTTCTGATATCTGCATCGGTAACTCTGGGTGCTGCCATGTTTTTTTTTCTTTACTGATGTCTTTAATTTACCTTTAACTGATATCACAGTCTTAGTGTAGAAACTAGCAGCAATACACAAAAAGGCATCCCGTCACTCCAAACACACCCAGCGGTTGACTGGTGAACTTGGTTCATCTTGGCGTATTTAATGGCAGCTTTATTAATGAATAGAAATAAAACAATGTTTATGCTGATATTGCATTTGAGGGACAGTTGAGTATAACGACACCCTGCTGCTCCTGTTCAGAGTGGAGGTCTGGCGTTGCGGGCCACCTCATCCTGTCGGACGAGGACCTGACGTCTGTGGTGCAGGGCAGCTGGAAGCGCCTCAACACCCTGCAGCACTACAAGGTGACGCCCCCTCGGCCAGAGCCGCCCTGTTGATCCGACCGGACGGAAGCCCTAACCGCAGCTGTGTGTCGTTCCAGGTCCCCGATGGTGCAACGGTGGCACTGGTGCCGCGACACACCAAAAACATTCACCATGACAACCATGATTACATCGCTGGAGAGAGTGAGATCCTTTGGCAGAAATCATGTGGGTGATGGAGCAGCAGCTGCTGCAGCGGCGCTCTGCTCATCACTGGCATCCCGTTGTGTGAACAGAGACTCCCATGCTGGAGGATGCAGACGAGGGTGGCGTGAAGCTGTGGCACCTGGTGAAGGCCAGCGAGGAGCCGGAGCTTCCTAAGCATCGCCGAGGGAGCTTAAGGGAGCGGGAGCGGGCCAAGGCCATCCCTGAGATCTACCTCACCCGCCTGCTCTCCATGAAGGTACACACACTCTTTGGGGCAATGGCGGTATTTCATCCTGCAGTCTGTGGGATCACCACTTCAATTCCCGCTCCGTCCCATTACCCTTATATACGATGATCTGGTTTGATTTTGAATCTGTTTGTCCCTCCTTTGTGTCTGTCAGGGGACGTTACAGAAGTTTGTGGACGATCTGTTCACAGTGATCCTCAGCACCAGCCGTCCCGTCCCGCTAGCCGTCAAATATTTCTTTGACCTGCTGGACGACCAGGCGGGACAGCACAGCATCACTGACCCGGAGACCATCCACATATGGAAGACCAACAGGTAGGCGGCGGAAACGGCCAGGTGGGATCTAAAAACCCGAGCCAACAGGTACAGGAACAGTCTGTGGTGTTGAAGTTGTTCCAGAGAAAAGAAAGCTCATCTTAAAAGTGAAGTCAGAGATGGAACCTGGTTGTGTTATTGGCTGTTGATTTAGATTGGAGCTGACCTTAGCTGACCCCAGAGTTTAACCTGCTAGCGAAGGAAATGTGCTCAAACCTCCCAGTGACAAAAGAGACACACAACACCGACTACTTACTGATCTGAACCATGATAACTGCTAACATCTGATGATAAAGACAGTTTGACATTTTATCTCCATGATCATCTGGTGTTTGTTTTAAAGGCCTTTTTAACTACAGGTCTGAACTTTAACAGAGCCACATGTTAGCACCATTACCTGCACAATAAGCTGCAACATCAGCTGATGGTGCAAAGAAGGATTCTTCATAAAATCAATAAAATTATGGACTAATATGACCAAAAGGTCTCTTCAGTCAGAGGCTTCTTCAGATTCACTGTGATACAGACTGCTACAGGAAATCTTTCCTGCCAACAGTCATCACAATCTACAATAACTCTTTGAAGTGTTGAATTAATATGAGTTACAACAACCTTTAATTTCCCTGTGTGATCAATAAAGTATTTTTGAATTTGAATCAGCTGCACCATGAGCTGCAATATAAGTTAAACACATTTTGACACTTTACCCTAATATTCACTATGCTGGTGTTTTGTAAGTAACTTTCATCGTTTGGTATAATGTTGGAATAATTCCCTTTTTGAACATGAGTTTATTTCCCCTGTACAGATGAAGGTCAAGAAGAAACAGGTCAGCCGGGGCTCTCAGCTGCACCTGCAGTAAACCGATCTGTGTGCCGTTCTGTTTCTCTCCAGCCTCCCTCTGCGTTTCTGGATCAACATCATTAAGAACCCTCAGTTCATCTTTGACGTCCAGGTGTCGGACCACGTGGACGCCGTCCTCTCAGTGATCGCTCAGACCTTCATGGACTCCTGCACCATCGCTGACCACAAGCTGGGGCGGGTGAGGCATCGCTCCTCTTTCACTCTTCCACTTCAGATGCTTCCTGGATGTGGATGTGATTGTTTCTCTCTCTCTCTTGTGGAACAGGATTCTCCCATCAACAAGCTGCTGTATGCCAGAGACATTCCTCGCTACAAACAGATGGTGGAAAGGTTTGCTCCACTTTAGCTCGCAGCTCCCTCCTTAAAAACTGCTTCAGATAGATCAGGATGGAAAGGAATATTCCTTACGAATGAAATTCTAAACTACTCCAGTCAAACTTGGATTTGGTACGTAGTTTGAGTTGATGTCATGATGCTGCTTTGCTGCAGGTACTACGCTGACATCAGGCAGACGATATCAGCCAGCGACCAGGAGATGAACTCGGCGCTGGCCGAGCTGTCCAGGGTGAGTGGAGCCTCACTTCCTCTCCCGGCAGCTGCTCGGCGCCGACTCACCTGAAAGGCTTTGTGTTTCAGAATTACTCCGGAGAGCTGAACTACCTGGTGGCACTGCACGAGCTCTACAAATACATCAACAAGTACTACGACCAGGTGCATCTCACACCCAGACCCACACAGCTGAGAATGAGCTTCTGCTCAGGAAAACGCTTCGTTTAAGATAAAAAAACTACATTTTAATGAAAAGCATGTTTCATACCTGCTCAGATTTTTTTGTATTTTTTTTTTCCAAAAGCTACTTTCACTTGACAAAACAAATCTCATCGGAACCAGAGATTGTAATTCATCCCATCCGTTTCTGCTTCTATGTCACATCTAAATCTAAATTTTGGTATTTTAAGGATGAAAATTATAATTCATTTAAGTAACAATAAATAATAAAATCAAGCCAAAATCAGTTTCCTTCAATTTTAAAAAATAAAAAAAAATAAGTAAACTTATGAAACTTTAACAAACACTGCAGCTGTGTGTCTGGTGAATTTTTGATTAAAACATGTTTGTTCTTCATTCAGTGGGTAGAGAATCCAGAGATTTGAAGTTATTCCGCTGAGCTGATCAACCCAGTCTGGGGTCGCCCTGCTCCCAGACGGAGTGTCACTAACCTTTTCCCCTCTTGTCTCGGCAGATCATTACAGCTCTGGAGGAGGACACGACAGCCCAGAAGATGCAGCTGGGCTACCGGCTGCAGCAGATAGCTGCTGCTGTGGAAAACAAAGTTACCGACCTGTGACAGAAGAGACATCATGATGGTGTTGGTGCTCTCTGCAGCGTCTTCACTCCAACTACTCCAGGAGTCCTGAGTAGAAACAGGACAAAAAAAATTATATATATTAAAAATGGACAACAGAAGACACCTGGGCAGATGGAAGCAGGAGCGGTCTGCTGTCACTGGACTGAGGTTTTTACATTTTTCATTCTGTTGAGGTCAAGCCATGAAGAGAAGAACCTGATCTGATCTGAAGACTGATCACATGGAATGTGTTGTTACTTTCTCCAGAGTCAGTTTAAGGACACAGCTCTTATTCTTTCTGTGCTTGTTGCTGCTGTATGGTCGAGTGTGTGTGTGTGTATGTGTGTGTGGGCATGTTTTCCTGTTTGTAAACTGTGTCATTTCGAGTTTAATGGTATGAAGTGCTGGAAGCAACACATTGGATCTTAATATAAAAGCTACTTTACTTTGAGAACTTACCTTAAGTTGTATTTTATATCAAGAAGTGAAAACAAAGCCTCAGTCTGACATCCCACATAATCAAACATCAGTAGAATAAGTTGCTACCGCTCTACCTCAGCCCTCTGAGCTGCATCAGTGATGTTCACTTTGTGCTTTTCAGCTGCTTCCATCTACTAAGTGCAGCAGCACTGCCCAGATGTGCCCTCAGAACCAGCTTCAAACACACACACATTCTACACATTTCTGTTTTTTTATTTTAAGTTTTGTAGAATCATTTTAAACAAAACCCTCTTTTTTTGTTTGTTTGTACACCTCTAGGTGTTCTTTTTTACGGTTTAACTTTAGTTTTAAATTGTGACTCATTTTGTTTGACTGGATCATCTATCAGAGGCACAACTCCTCTATAGATCCTGTCTGTGCATTTCCTGTAGTGAGCGGCACTTTTTCATACTCTGACATTTTATATTTTCAGTAAATACTCAGATCAGTAGGGGTCAGATTTGTTGTTCTTAGTTAATGGCAGCTGCTGTACAGGATACTCATTAAAATATTTATTCAACAAGATGCCAACGTCACTGCTGATCTGATCACAGCTGGCTCGGAAAGAAGCCAGAATCCAAAATAAAGTGAATGGACAGCATTTTTTTTTTCTCAGCTGTACTTTGCAACACTTTGTACTATGACTGATCTCATCAGAAAGCAGCCAGCAGGTCTCTAGTGACATTCCCAGACAACTTCTGTTTATCACTGCTCAGACAGAGTGAAGCTCACTGGTACCGACCCGATGGAGGACTAACTGTTAGACACATTCGGCGATGTAGAGCAGGCTCTGCAAGGAGCAGTTTTAATGTTTCACATTTTGTGTTGCTGTTGTTGTACATATTGATCCGAAATGTAACCATAGTGATTTAACCTGTTGATTGAGACAAAATGTCCACAGATATAATAAAGTATTCCTAAAATAATGATCAGATTTCTTTTTTGAAAGTATCATTCACTTCCAGTGCAGTTTAACTGCAACCAATAAGTTGCTGCAGGTGAACTTCCGACAGGAAAAATGTCTCCACAAACAGGAAGTCAATTCTCTCTCTGGAAGGCCGTCAACTCAAAGCAGAGGTGCTACACATCCAACTAGACAAGGAGTTCCCAGAGCAAATAAAAATCCATCTTTACATCCTTGTCCCTTAGTGGGGTCAGGAGGTGTGCTGGTGCCTCTCCAGCTAACGTTCCGGGCGAGAGGCGGGGTTCACCCTGGACAGGTCGCCAGTCTGTCACAGGGCAACACAGAGACGCACAGAACCAACAACCATGCATACACACACTCACACCTAGGGGCAATTTGGAGAGGCCAATTAACCTGACAGTCATGTTTTTGGACTGTGGGAAGAAACCGGAGTACCCGGAGAAAACCCAGTTCTCTCCCTGGTTTAACGCACCTGGATCAAATGATGGCTCATTAGAGGCCTAAGAAGAATACTGAAATGGTTGTTACTACCACTCGGGAGAGAAGTAAAACATCCAGGATGCCGGCCCTCGAGGACTGACTTTGGACACCCCTGCTTTAGGTCTTCTGCATAAAAAGAGAAAGATCTTGAGGAGACTAGATGAGAAGTCTAAATGCTTTCAAGTAAATATAACTAATAAATTGTATTAGTTATTACCCCAAGTCTCATTAAAAACACTTGAACAAATTGTGAACAGATTCGAACGTACTAGAATAGATTTCTTACCACTAGATGTCACTGTGGCGTTTCTTCCATAACCCCAGATGTGGTCTCTGGAATCTGCCAGGAGGACAAAACTTGTTTGGTTCCTTGAGATGAGTAGGTATCACCACAAGAGGGAGCTAGTCTTCCACTTTGCTGTAGAAGAGAACATAGGTGATGATGAGGTGAAGAGCGGTATGAAAATATAATCTTTAGTACCGTGGAGATCTGGCTTTACGTGGACGAAATTAAATAAATTGAAAGTGTGGAATACTTCAACAGTACGTCCTGCTGTTTTGTGTTAGAGCGGCTAACCAAAGCTGCTAACTCCATCTCCAACCTCTCGCCACACCATCATAAGCTGTAGACCTTTTCGCACCGCAGGGTCCTGCCTGGCCCGGCCCGGCTCGGTTCGACCCGGTCCGATTGGTGCTATGGCCCTGGTCGTTTTGCATTGAGCAGGATACGTCACGTAAATCGACCCGTTGCTAAAGCTACCGAGGCGATCTCCCCAGCAACCGCAGAACAGTTTTCTTCTTGGGTCTCCCGTCCCGTTTTTTCTGTATGCGCTCATGAAAGCTGAGGGAAACATTTACCTCAGCTTTACATTTAATAAAAAACAAACAAACAAAAAAATCTCATCTGAATGTCGTCTCTGTGCTGGACTCGCGAACAGCTGAACGACCGGTGCTGCAGGCGGGATTTCCCGGCTGGAGCGATGCGAGATGCGGAAATCCCCTCGTTCACAGCCTAAACGACTTCTGATCGGTTAATTGGAGAAATGTTATTTACATTTATCATTAAAATCTTTGGCTGAAGAGGCGAATGTAATCGCAGTGTAGGGTAAGAATAGATTATGAGGGGAATTTATTGATGCAGCATATTGAAATGACAGCCATCGAGAATGTCAAGCGCTCCTCTGATCCAGAAATCTGGTCTTTGTCCCGTCCCCACAGCCAATGAACCAATCAACAACAGCTAACTCCAAACCGGCCTGGTCTGGCCGGCCCGATTGGAACCGCAGCTCTCGGGGTTCCAGGGAGCCGGGCGGTACTGGGCTGGAAGTGCTAATGCAAAAACGGTCGGCTCGAGTCCAGCTGTGCAGTGCGAAAGGGGCTTATGAGAGACGGAGATGTTCCGTGGGTGGTTGCATTAAATTTGCACCAGAATGATGATGACACCAACATCATAACTGAAGTCACCTCAGTTATTACCCCAGAAAACAGTGTGACGCAGAGCGGTGATGCTGTCATCCGTGAGGTGATAAATGTCAAAATAAAGGGAAAGAAGCCAGATGGCTCGAGAGACACGCAGGCTCATAAATTAATGGAGAAGACCGACACTGGACATGCTGTACAGACAGGAAGCAGGTACGCCAACATTAGCTAAAATGCTAAAGTTAGCTAAATGCTCTCACGTGCGTGTTTGTTTATCGGTGACACGTTGAGTTAACGTTGTTGACTTAACTCTATTCAGTATGTAAACAATAGTGTATAAGCTCAAATTGAAAATGCTGTCGGTAGCATGTGTGGTATCACAATCGTGTTGAACGATAAAATTAATAAAAACAAAAGTTACAATAAAATTAATAATGTTAGTTAAAAAAATAACAGTTACGATATAGCTAATGGCTTAAAAAAGGCTAGAAATAAAACAATAATAAAGGTTATGAAATTATCAATGAACTTAGTGAAAGCAAAAAGTTATGATGAAATTGATAGAACAATAAAATTAAAAATACAATGATAAAAATAAAAATAATTGATAAAAATAACTATGCAAATAAAAAAAATTATTGAATTTATTAATCTGTATTTCATAAAGCTTACACAATGTTATCACAGAATAATTGAGCATTGTGAATTACCTTGTAACTGGAAAACATGTCCCAATCTGTGCAAAAAGTTTTCGTAACTTATTTTTCCACATTGTCCTTCCAATAAATGCTTACACTGAGCAAATAAATATATTGGCATAGACAAAAAAAATCATTTAAAATGCAATACAATCTCCATTTTGAACATTTGTTGTGTGCAGTTCCGTTTGCACAGAGTTGAAATGGAACGTTCAACATCAAAAGAAACTGACAACAGAGGTGATGACATCACTCTCTAATACATCATAGGCCTCTTTGAAAAAATACCTTTGACAAACAGACCTTTCATAACTCTTCACACATTCTGTTGAGAGAGATCCCTTTTGAGAGAGTTCGTTGAATTTTGACAGAATCAACAGACACGTCGATCTCAGCCGAGAATTAAACATGCAGCAACAGGAGATTAGGACTGATTTGGAAGCTTTTGAGGCAAAACTTTCATGGGAAGACATGGTCGAACTTAACATCCAAGTTGACTATGATGCCATTATTTTCCCCATGGATAGTAATGCAGGAACATCTTCTGCCATATTTGAGATTTCCCCCTCAGGGGGAGCCCAGCAGGTAACGTCTTCTGCCGGATTAAAGATTTCCCCCTCAGGGGAAGCACAACAGGTTACATCTGGTGGATTAGAGATTTCCCCATCAGGCGAAGCACAACAGGTAACATCTGCTGGATTAAAGATTTCCCCGTCAGGGGAATCACAACAGGTAACATCTACTGGATTAGAGATTTCCCCCTCAGGGGAAGCACAAAAGGTTACATCTTCCGGATTAGAGATTTCCCCGTCAGGGGAAGCACAAAAGGTTACATCTTCCGGATTAGAGATTTCCCCGTCAGGGGAAGCACAACAGGTAACATCTGACGGATTAGAGATTTCCCCGTCAGGGGAAGCACAACAGGTTACATCTTCTGCCAGATTAGAGATTTCTCCGTCAGGGGAAGCACAACAGGTTACATCTTCTGCCGGATTAGAGAATTCTATCTCAGTAGAAGACCACCAGGATTCAAATTCCTTTGCTGACCCATTGCTGGTCAACTCAGTGCAAATCCACCAAACATGCAACCCATTTCCAGTTTTCCTTCCTATTCCTTCAACCAGTCTGGTGCCAGGCTCATACCACTCACATCAGCATTTCCAGTGTGGTTACTCAAACAGGGAGTTGACACAGGCTTTTTCTAGATATGAAGCCCCCGACTGTCCACAAGCCAAGCGGAGTAGAAACCCCAACAATATCTCAGCATTTAACCACTATTCTAAGTACATTGAACAGGCTACCAAACATATCACCAGTCTCACGAAGCAGGTGGACGACCTTAAGAAGCACCTCCAACGTAAAACTTTTGATCTTGATGAGGAGAGAGAACAAAGAATCAGAGTTCAAGTAGAATGCACAGCCTACCTGAAAAAGATCATGGAACTGGAGGAAACTTTAGAGAATGAACGCCACACGAAAGCCAAATGTGAACAGAAAGAGGAGGAGCAAGAAAGATCCGTTGCGGAGGACATTCCCAAAGCAGCAGTTTATGAGGACCTTCTTAATGAGCTCAATTTCCTAAAGAAGCAAGCTGAAAAACATGACTTGAACAATGCAATGCTGGAAGAAGCTTTGGTAGAAGAACGCCAACTAAGACTGAAATATGAGGACAAGCTCAAGAATTACCTTGAACTTGACACCAAATGCAAGGAACAGGAGAAAAAAATCCAATCTATGCAACGTTACATTGTAAATCTGACTGTAGAGCTTAACCTTGCTTCAAAAGATGACGATTACAAAGTTCCCTTTCGAAAACACTCCTCTAATCGATCAGAGGTCTCCACGCCATCAGAGGTCTCCATGAAATCACAGATCTCCTCCCCATTAGAGGTCTCCATGCCATCAGAGGCCTCGACACAATTACACGAGTCCATCGTAACAAGCCACCATGCAAACACACGACTTCATACAATTAGTGGCTCCCAGCAACAGAAAGGCCACCACCCAAATGGAAGCTTGAATGGAAACAAAAGAATTCCACCTTACAGAGGCCCCCAGGGAAACCCAGTGTTTAACGCAAACCAAGGTTTCTATCCAAACCCAAGCCACTATTCAAACCCAGGCCATCACCCAAACCCACGGCGGTATCCAAACTCAGGCCCATATGTAAACCCAGGCCTATACCCAAATACAGGCTTCAATAGAAACAGAAGACATCCCACTAAATAGAGCTAAATACCTGTGAGGTGCAAAGTAACAATAATGAACATTAAAAAAAACAAACATTAAGAACACATACACACACCCACACACACACACACACACACATAAGTTTCTTTCTATATTTTATTGTCCTATATCTTGTCTTTTGAACTTTATATCACAACTGTCATAAATAAGCTTTTCAGACTAACACAGTATCCCTTAAAACATGCAACATCTACATCATGCTAAAAAGTACGTTAAACCTGCAACTACTTTTCTTGGTAAGCTGCAGGCTGCACGGTGGCACAGTAGTTAGCAATGTTGCCTTAAAGCAAAAAGGTTCCAGGCTCGAAAACCAACCTGGGTCCTTTCTGCAAGGAGATCACATGTTCTCCCCGTGCACATGTGGGTTCTCTCCGGGTACTCCAGCTTTCCCCCACAGTCCAAAAACATAGCAGGTCACATGATAAATTAATTGGTCTACCGGCTCGATTGATAGTGTTATCAGATAGATATGCATTCTAACTGGCTTTGATGTTTAATGTTCATCATAACTATCACGGCAGATAGCTATGATGTGACAATCTATGATGACTAGATAGCTACATAGCTAGGATGGATGGATGGATAGCAATAACCTATCCATCCATGCACTGATAGCTCGACTGATCAATCACACTAGTTGCTATCTATTGTATCCATTTGTCTTTCAGATATGTAGATACAACATGTGAGTACTGGAGGTAGATACGACAGGTGCGTCCCGAAGGTAGGTACAACCGGTAGTCTTGGGAGGTTGGTACCAGAGGTAGGTACGACAGGTGTGTACCGGAGGTAGGTACAGGAGGTAGGTACCAGAGGTAGGTTTGGCAGGTAGGTACCAAAGGTATATACGACAGGTGGGTACAGGAAGGTATGTATGATAGGCGGGTACCGGAGGTAGGTAAACTTTCAGACATGTCCTGGTGGCCGGTCTATCAGTCAAACCTCTCACTGCAGAGCAGAAGAGGACAGAGGCTGATTTCTTTGTTGACAAAAATAAGATCAGGCCCTAAGATCTGCTTCACACGTAAGTATCGGCCAATCACGATCCCCAAAAATTAAGGAAATTGGCGCCCAGAAATCAACTGGCCGATAAATGTATCTTATATTATACATGCATAGGATATAATGTAAACAGCACTATCAGAGTATCAATAAGAATAAGTTATAGCAGGTGTGTGAATGATTTAATCGTCTAACTGTTGATTTCAGCAATCCACATTGTTAGCAGAAATAGAGGGCCCCAAAACCAAAGTTTGCTTAGGGCCCCATGGAGGCTTGGGCCAGTTTTTCCCATTGTGTATATATATACCTGTGTTACAGAGGTGTTGACCCTGTACAGTTTTGAAATACATATTCTTTCCATCTTGGTTCCACCCTGCCAGCTTTATTTCTCTATCGCTGTCTTTTTCTTGCCTGCCATTTTTACTTTTGGCCTAGATTTGTGTTGGAGAGCGTGACTCATTCATGGCCTGGTCAGTGCCCGAGGGTCAACACTACCATTAGGAATTTTATGAGGTGCAGAGACTCATAAAATTCTGACCCATTGACAGCCTGTTTTCATCTAGTGCTGTAAGCATACCCTCATATGTTTTCCATCCTCTACGTGACTTGAGTTGTTATATAATCCAAAAAAAAGCACAGAAGAGATAAAAAAAATTTTCACCATCTGAACCATCATTCAACCCAACAAGAAAACTAACTATGGTTTAGTTTATGTAACAACAAAGAAAATAATAAGTAGGCCTGTCATGATAACACATTATGCTGGACGATAAATTGTCCCAGATGTTATTCAGTTAAATGACAATATCATTATTGAGACCATTTTCAAGTAATATAATGGTAATGGCATAACTATGCAAGAACACATTCTCAAAAACCAATAAACTTGAAATTCTAATGAACTTTTAACACTGAAACGGGAAGAGATTTTATGTCTTCCATTTTAAACAAATGAACACCACAAAAGAAATAAATAAAATGAATTATGAAGTCTATACACAAAATTGTCCTTCAAAAAAGAGCTTAGTTGAGACCAAAGCACCAGACTGAAGACTTCTGTCATCCAGTTTTTGGTAGAAAGAGAGAAAAGAGAAAAATTAACATGGCAATGATTGAGCTTGTTTCAATTTAACATGTGGGACAGGCCTAATAGTAAGTATCTTTGCATCATTGGTGCCATTTACTTGCTGTGACGGCCCCTGCTGAGTGTGCTATGTGGCCGGTAAACTGTCTGTCCCATAGGTTCTTGATTGTGGGAGGCGCTTTTTTATCACGTGGCCACCTGGGTGAATATAAGGAGCCGTTCTTCAGCCTCTGGAGGCCGAGGCAAGTAGTGCAGACCCAAGATCCAGTCCCAGATGAGATCGGGACCCAGAGGCGGTGCTGGAACCAGAGCTTGACGCATTGTGGGAGCCGTCGCTTGTTCTGGACGAGGCTGAGGGAGTACGCGCGCCCATCATTTCCCCTAGGCAACAAGTTTTTAAATAAATGCCTCTGAAGGGCTAAAATGTGTCTGGTTGCCGTGTCCTCCCTTTTATTTGTTGCGGCCATCCAAGCCGGGCCGTAACACTTGCCTTATGCTAGGGAAACCTGAGCTGAACAAATCATTAGTAATTTAGTTTGTTTACTTTACTACATCCTAATTGTTCTCAGAGTTGGGAGACAAAATGATCCAAAATGCCTTCGTATGCTACAATGTTTATTTGAACAAAAGTAAATATGGTAGATTTAAAAAAAAATAACTGTAACCTCCTGCAACAAATGTTCTGTTCAAGTTACTTTGAAAAGAGCGAACTGATATATGATCGGCATACAACACCCTGTGGCAGATGGCGCTATGTATTAAAGCTGGCTGCAGAATGAGTAGAACCATAAATGTACAAACGACAAGCGAGTTAAACAAAAAATATTGTACATGTACAAAAACTTGCAGAATATTTAAAGTAGTTTTAAATCTGGATGTGTTCACTTTTTAAGACATGAAAATAACCTATGAAAGAAGGAAGCCGAGGGGTGTAAACGATGCAGTTTGGATTACCTTTACATATATTTTAAATGAGCAGTATTATGTAAAATTGACTTTTTGAGCTTTACATTTGATCAAAATCATACCTGGAGTGTTGCTTTGATTCTTTCATGCATGTTTGAGAAATTCTTGTCCTCCTCAGAGCTGCAGCTATCCCCTCAGAGTAGCCCTCCCACCACTCCTTCAGACTAGCCAGCAGCAATTAGCAAACACCTGATGGAGCTGCACATCTGCTGAGCTCATTATATGAGCTTATTATATGAGCTACTTCTCAGTAAAAACATTGTTTAAGGGTTAATAGAGGAGCAATGTTGTGACTTCCTGAGTTTCAGGAAGAGAAAAAGGCCCAGTTTCAAGGCGTTAAATCAGGAGGTTTATCCGACATTGCTGAAAAGAAAAATGTACATGATATATATGCAGCATTTTTATAACAACTGAAGGCAATAGTCATACAACAGAGCTACGCTGCACCATTCAGGCCACTGAAATGAACTGAAAAAGTCTCACTTCCTCCGTGTTATTTTACCAGACACTCATTGCAGAAGTTTCATTGCAACCTGCAAATGCAGTGTTTTTATTTTACACAAATGTGCATACATCATCGTTTTGACAAGTACAACTTTATTCCAAGGATCAAGAGGTTTCCGGGCAGAACATGGAAAAAAAACAAAAAACATTCAGCATCAAGCAATTCACAATGAACAAGTTGGAGCATACCATTCTTATAAAATATAGAGCTTTAATTTATTAGTCAGCAATGGAAAAGGAAGATCTACAGAAATCAGAATATCACCTCTGTGCATGTTGTGTTCTCTTATCAGAAAGTATGACATAAAAAACAACAATCAAAAACAGACAAAAAAAACAACAAAAGAAATATTTGTAAAAAAAAAAAAAAAGAAAAAAAAAAGGAATTTTACAACCGTTGTGCTTTTTGATGATAAAAACTTAATCTTAGGACTCTGGTTTCAGTTGGACTTATAGGATTTTATTCGATTCTGGTGATGAAGATAAATACCACACTGAAAGCAGATACAAACATCGTGGACGAATCATCGATGGATCCACGGCGACTTCCATTCAGACTGTAAACAAGCCTGGAAAGACACTTTCAAAACTTTTCCCGTCTCAAATATCTATGTTTAGCTTCTTCTAAATCATTTTTTCTTTTCTGTAGAATAATCTTGCGGATTCAAATGACAAGAATTTCACTTCTGGTAGATCGGCTAAAGCAACTTTTCGGCAGCATGGTTCTCTAAAGTGCAGGCATGGGCCGGTATTATTGAAACAATAGAATCACGTAAAACATAATTTCACAGTAATATGGTGTCAAAATGGGAATTCTAAAGTAAATGTTAAACTATATCACATAAAACACGTAACTGCAAAAATTTTACTTTTGAAAAGTTGTTCTCTGTTCTGCTCCTTATGAAGCAATACTGGGGTCTTAAGAACCTGATGTTGCTTCTGATAGCTCACCTGTGATAGGCTATTTATTTTACCAACAGACATGCTAACTCTTAGTTTTTTGCAACAGTTTGTTTCAAAACATGATTAGCTTGAAGACAGATTAAACTTTTTGAAGAGAGGTTCTGCAGCGCTGTATCAGTAACAATAACTTTGCCTGTTGTCAAACAGAAAATGTTCTGGTCATTTCATAACAATGTGTTTGTGTTTCTGAGCTACTCTGCTAACTGTATCAGTCCACCTGATGTTAGCGTAGCATGGACAGGAGGCAAACTGAACCTCCTGTGACAGTGGAGATATTTAATATCCACTAATGTAGTATTGTGTGAATATTTTTGGTTTGAGTTGCTTCAAAATCAATACTTTTTTTTTTCTTTTGCTTTTTGAAAACCGGTTCCGATATGAAATCTGTCTGATACAGTTTCCTAATTCCAAAAAAGATAAATCGGCCCCGATTCCAATCGGCCATCTCTTTCATAGCAAACCGATCTCATCTAAAGTATAGATGTATATAGATATCATATCTCTATGATATCGCCCAAAATCTTAATCAGCAGGTACTGGATTGACGTCAGTGAAAAGTTGTACCATGCTTTACACCAGAAACATTTTAAAATCCCAACGTTTTAAAGCATTTCTT
Organism: Poecilia formosa; assembly: GCF_000485575.1. Classification (NCBI taxonomy): domain Eukaryota; kingdom Metazoa; phylum Chordata; class Actinopteri; order Cyprinodontiformes; family Poeciliidae; genus Poecilia; species Poecilia formosa. The sequence continues at coordinate 80,394 of NW_006800119.1, forward strand.
CCCCCCCGGCTTTAGTACTGAGAACCGCCGCGTTGTACACCACAGAGATGAGAGACAGACAGGAAGCCCGACCGCGCGCTGCCTTACTGGAATTACAGTACAAACACAGGTTCATGCACACAATGAAAGCCAGCTTCCGGGTATTTTGGTTGGTGTCACAATATTTTCTTTTTCTTTTTTTTTTTTTAAACAAAGCTGTGTATATTGTTTTTTTTCCACACATGAAAAGTCTCAAGAGGAAATGAATTGAGAGAAAAAAAAATCTATTTTGTGCTCAGAACTGCTGACTGCAAACATTTGCTGCCTGACTGGAACAACTTTCACTGCGAGTCGGTTTTTGTTCTTCCACCTCATCTTCCCCACCTTGTGCTTGTTTGGTGTTTTATTTTTTGGCCCCTGCCAATGTCCCTTGAAAAATAAAACTAAATAATGCCCTTGTGTGCAAATCCTTATAGCTTGTACGCCTCAAAATCCGTCCAAAGGAGGTCTGCGTTTGAAGGAAGTGATGTCATGGTTACCGATTTAGACAGCTGGTGTGTCTGAACATAGAGCAGCAGCTTGGGTACCGTCCCTCGCAAAAGTGTTCAAAAAGCTTGAATTTTTGCACATTTTGTCACCATGTAGCTACAAACCTTTAAGTATTTTATTGGTATTTTGCGCGGCAGTCGGTGTCAAAGCAGTGCATCACTGTGATATGGAAGGAAAAGTATGCTTCCTAAAAGTTTTTAGTCTAATTTAATAAAATCCAGCACAAGAAAGAATAGATGGAGCTAAAGTGAAGGGTGACTTTCCAGCAAAACATTAACCTTAACCTAAACTAAATGGTTAAATGGACCAAAGTAAAGATCAGTCGTTATTGTACCAACCTTACAGACCACTCAGGTCTTCTGGTTCTAGCCTACGAAGCTGCATTCAGCTTCTATTCTCCACAAATCTGGAACAAGCTTCTAGAAAACTGCAAAACAGTCGAAACACTGAGGTCCTTTTCAACCAATGCTGTAGAACCGCCTTCTTAGAGTTAACTGGAACATTGACCAATATATTTTATGTGTATTTGCTTGATTTTGATAAGATTTGACAAAATGTAATTTTTATTCCGGGTCTCATAATTGGTCTGTATTATGTACATAATTAGGCAAAACCTCATTTAATTCAAAACAATAATAAATGATCAATATAATTGCTTTTGAAAACTGTTGACTTATGTGTATTATAGTACATTTAGTCAGTATGAATATGTTTTTTTATTTCCCTTCTCTGATTTTTATGGTATTCTGGTGTATGATTTTTTTTAATGTATTTTTGAAGATAAGAATTTGTTCTTAACCAAATGACCTGGTACATTTTCAACAAGCTATAGGAGACTGTTTTAATGAAGTAATTTGATGAGAAAGTTCTAGTTCCATTGGCAGATTATTTTATAACATTAAATAATTGTGTGTTTTACACAATAGATGGATTCAAATGGACTCCACACTCTTTTATTCATAAAAGAGTTTAAAAATCATGCGTCTTTTCCATCCACTCTATAATTATGCACTGCTTTATGTCGGCCTGTCACACCGAATCCCAATAAAATACATTCAAGCCTTTAGTTGTGATGTAATGTGAAATAATTCACTCCTGTGTGAACACTTGAGCCAGGCACCGCACCGTGGAAGTAAGTCTCATACTTTTTGACAGTAAACATTTTATTTATTTATTTATTTATTTTTGTTTTTAAATAAATCTCTTGGATCCCGGTTAGTATCTGGCGCGGGACGCAGCGACGGTCCACATCGTTTTTACAATCAGTCCCTCTGATCTACACAGACATGACAGAAAAGAAACACAAGGATTCCCACTGAGAAAAGCAGTGTGACCCCCCCGACCTCTGACCCCCACAGATAACTGGGACCAAGGTCCAGTGGTCCCTCTTCCAACATGAAGTCTCTCTCTCTGCATGCAGCCACAGGGAGGCTGCAGAACAGGCTCTTCTGGAGTGTCCACAAATAATAATAATAATAATAATAGTAAAAAAAAACAAAAAACAAAACAAAGAAGTATTCTCCCGTCACCTTGTTCTCAGCAGCTCCTCGTCGCAGTCCGCTCTGAGTCCCAACAGCTCGCGCGCCAACAACGCGTTCCTCAAGCTGTCAAAGTTCACATGATGCTGACGAATGGGGATTTTCCTACCGACAGTAACAGCAACATCCAAATCAACGACAATAACAATATTCTCCCCGCCCCCAAAGTGGTACCTATACACAAAGAGCTTGTCTTCTTTTCTTTTTTCTTTTTTACTGTAAGTACAAAGAAATCCACAGAATGGTACTATTTACAACCTACAATAAATACTGTGTATCATATATGTTACTGCTTGAGGGAGAGGGAGGTGTGTGTGTGTGTGTGTGTGTGTGTGTGTGTGTGGGGTTTCGTTTGGAAGCCGTTTTCATTCAGTTTGCAGATTTTTTTCATCTTTTTCTTTGAAGCTGCTACTCTCATCTCATCGAGTCTTTCCCAGTTTTCTTGGGGGTGGGGGAGGGTCGGGTGGAGGGGAGGTTGTGTTTCAAACACACAGTCAGCTTCCTCATGTCTCTACTCCCTCCTGCTCCTCTTCCTCGTCCTCCTCCTCATGTCGCTCCCTGTGATGCCGACGGTTGCGGGGTTTCTTCTGCTCCTTGAGCTCCTTCAGGTCTTTCGCCTTGATCGCTCCCAGCAGCGGGTCTCCGAACTGCCAGTAGTCCTGGCAGTACTGGTTGATCAGGCTCATCTCGGGCTGGCTCAGAATGGTCAGCAGGTCCTTGTACTGGCCCGCGCTGGGGGTCCACTGGGCGCCGGCCGAGTGAAGGGACGATGGCACCAGCCCCCCGCCGCCGTCCACCAGCGCGTTGTTGACGGCGCGGCCCGACAGCACGACCAGCTGCAGCTTGACCAGCGTGTGCTTGAAGTTCTTCTCTGTGGCGGTGCACTGGTACATGCCGGAGTCCGACGGCTGCAGGGAGCGCAGCAGCAGGCCCTGCTCGGTCTTCAGGATCCGCCCGTCAGAGCGCATCTACGCAGGGAGGAGGACAGCGAGACGTCAAACCACGAGCGTCGGAACGTTTAGCAGGAGCTTGTTTGATAAACACCAAAAAAAAAAAAACAGCAGGATTTTCAAAGCATTAACAAAAAATCTGAAAAGTGTGGGAGAATTTGGATTCAACTCACACCTATGATGTCCAAAATACACAAACCAGACTAATTATGATCACTGTCCCCTGCAGTTTGCTGAACCAACAGCTTCATTTAAAGCTTCTGCTGACCCGCAGATAACCTCTGACAACGTCCTTGCTGCAGTTCTGTACGATCACGTCAAAGATAGAAGAAAAAACACAACAGTTATACTGATGTGATCTCTTAGATACACTCAGCTTGCAGCCGTTTTTCCATCTACACCCAGAAATCTGACTAGTGCCTGTGTTTTGTTTCTGTGCAACAAACTACATCCAACAGGAGAGTCAATAAAATAGAAGCATTTGTTCACAGATGGTCTTACAATAAAAGCTGCTGCCTCAGAGTTTATTAAAGCATTTTCACAGCTGACCTTTACGGTCTGTCCTTCCTGAGGACAAGTCGTCATAGCGATAGCTAATCTGAACAAAAAAACACTTCAATGAGTTAACCTATAATCAACAACATGTTATTCTGGGGTGATTTTTCCAAACGTGTTTCATAGTGAATAAATCTGGGACATGTGTGAACCCCCAGAGGAAACGCTCATTTATTAGCCCATTAGCTTTCAAAAGTAAAAAGGTAGCAGGGCAGTAGAACCACATGCAACGGGACATTTACGGCGCCTGGCAAAATCAGGTTTTGTCACGTATCGTGCAAACTTCAATGTATTTTATTGCTGTTTGAATAAAAATCTACAAAAGTGGCAAAGATTTTTAATAAGAGGAAATGTTTTGAAATGACATTTTTGTGCTTTTTGCCCCTAGAGACTGAAATTCACTACGATCTTCAGTCTTTCTGAGCCTCTATCAGGTTTTTGTCTCTTAGCAAACAGTGATCCTGTCACAATAAAGATAAATCAATTTATCACATGATAAATTAAAACAAGCTCCATAATTCCCATTTGTGTGACTGTTTCCCTCGTGTCTCTCTCTCTTTCTAGATGATAAAAGTCTTCAGTCTGGTGTTTTGGTCTAAACTTCCTCCTTCAATGAAGAACAATGTTGTTTACAGAGACTTCAGTATCCATTTTCTTTTGTTTCGGTTGTTTTCTTTGTTTGGATATTTAAACTGCCTTCCAGTTCCACTGTTAAATATTCACTAGAAATGAAAGTTTATTGATATTTGAGAGGCTGTACTTGCATTAATAAGATTATAATACGTATATGGTCTGAAAACAACAATATTATTGTTTATCGCAAAAAAAAAAGAAAAAAAAAAGATTATGACAGGCCTAGCAAACGGTACACAAAACATGACAAAGTTCAAGATAAGACTCGTGTGCCCGTGTGTGTGTGTGTGAGAGAGACCAACCTCTTTCCTGCGGTCACTGTTGTCTCTCTGCAGGTGCCATTTAATGACGGCGTGTGGAGATCGGGCCTGGCACTCCAGGAAGGTGCTGCTGCCCTCCACCCCGTACTGCACCATCTCCAGTGTGTTCTTATTGGCTGCAGAGTGGAGACGGCAAACTCATGTTTACGGCTTTTCTAATGGTTTCTTTTGCTTTTCCCCGGTAACCATTGACCTGTCACTACATCTGGACAGTGAGACAACGGGGCCTGCTTACCGTTGGAGTTGAAGCCTCTGCACTGTCGGATGGGGTTCCCGTACCGGACGTCCTGCCTCCGGCTACGTCTAAACGGGTCAGACCAGTATTGCCAAATAAGGAGAGAAAAACATCATAAAGCAACCGCAAGCCATTCAAAGCCATTCAGTAACACATGAAAACCAAATGAAGAGGAAAATACAAACAGATAAGAACAAATCTCCACCTTTTCAACATATGACTTTACATTTCTTATACATATATATATCTATATCTATATATATCTATATAGATATAGATATATATATGTATTAGTCTTGTTAAGCTAAGTGTTCCCACAGACCATCACAAATTGACCCGTCACCAAACAGCCAGTCAGCCATACAGGCAGGTCGATGTCAGTGTCGCTGAACCAACTGATCTAGTTATTTGGTTAGTGAACTCGCTGACCGCGCGGCTGCGGCTGGTGCTTACCTCTTCTGTGAGGCCGAGTACCGGGAGCAGGACTTTCCATCCCAGGCGCAGTACGGATCTCTGGCCAGGCAGCAGTCGGCGCACGCCTCGCCGTACACATCGCACCGGTGGAGGGCCAGCTGGGTCAGGCCGACCGCAGAGGACACGTACAGCTGTTGCTGTGGACGGAAAAGAGGACAGCACTAAGAGTTACTGACCACACAGAGCGTAGGAGAAGGGGTAAATTATTTTGAAGATCATTGCAGGCATAATTTGTTTTATGATCAGGGCAGGTTGCACTTAACCCCAACTCTGCATCTACCGACTGTATCATGTGTAGCAAACCGAGTTTGTCAGTCATTATTTCCAGCTCAGTTTAGAAAACCGGAAGCAAACCTGAGTTTGCGCTCGCTTACCCTTTTGGATGAGATCTTCATCGTCGTTATAGGAGTGGGAACCTTGACATACAAGCAAAACAGCCAGGAAACTCTGTTAGCTTTTCTCTTTGAGAATAAGCAACAAGTGAAAGTGTGATGCAGCGTGCAGAGGGTTCACCTTAAAAACTTCAACCTCCTCCAGAACCAGCTCCTCGGTCTGCAGGTCATCCCTGGGCAGGACGATGACTTTCTGAACTGTTCCCTTGTCTGGGGAGCACAAAACACACCCATCAGCCACGCGGCCGCCGCCCCCCACTAGCCCCCACCAAACCCCACCAACCTCCACCAGCCCCCACCGCCCACAGCCCCTCAGAGGTGTGTTTGACTCTCAGCAGTCATCAGTGACGATAATCCCAGCATCAACATGCTGTACACATAACTCTCACCAGGTTAACCATTTATTTTTTCCAGTGACGTGATGTTCTCTTCTTGCTCACTGCGTCCTCGTCTTAAAGTGCCTGTTTGGGCGATTTTCCCTGCTCCGTTTGATTTCCGTGAAGAATTCCAGTGAGTTTGATGCCTGAGATTTATGATGTCCTCTGAACCCCAACACGCATTCTTCCGCATCCCGGTGACGCTCAGCGGCACAAAGGAGTCAGGAGGCGCCACGCGCAGCATGTGAGGGCAGCAGGCTGCGCGGTGTCTCCCAGCAGCAGGGAGGATCAGGGTGATGGCTACGCTAACTCTGACCCTCCTTCCTCCTGCACTGTTCTTTTCCCTCCTGCTGCTCATCCTCCTCTGCCCTCCAGGTACAAATCTTCTTGTTTACTCCATGTGAGCAGAGAGAGGTGAGAAAAACCCTTTGATTGGTTAAATTTCCACTCGAGCACAAAAAGGAAAGAATGCTTTTGTCTGAAAGATAAGAGCCCCTCATTTACATGGGGTTTATTTCCACAGGGGGCCATCCTGTTCTCCACAGTGTCACTCAGTGTGTCGACTCGGATCAAAGGGTTCACCTTCATCAGCTAGAAACTAAACTGTAGCGGCGAGGAACGCTGGATCTGTCCATCGTTTCGGGCAAATATTCCATCAAATCACATTTATGTAGCATGAACCAACCTTTGGCTTTTCACCTTTCACTCACAAGAACTGCTTTCTTGCTCAAATGTAACACAAAGATGATCAGAAGCAAAAAACATCTTAATAAATCTGACATTTTTTGGACCAACTTTCATTCCTGTTGTTAAATAGTTTAGTTTTCGGTAAGTAACAGACACAAATACACAATGGAATGCATGTTAATCAAAGTGATAAATAATATGTAAGTAAATGAATTAAACAATAAATGGAGAATGGAGTTTTTCTGTCATTATGTAATTTAATGATGGACCGAGCCAATCAAATCACATCTTAAGTTAAAACAAAACAAAAAAAAAACAACAACAACTCACCAGTTCCTAAGAAGAGCACTTCATAGTTGCCGTCTGCAGCCGTCACCTGGTCCACTGAGATGGTGGTGAACTCATAGTCCACGTTGGTTCGGACCACCAGGGGGCGCTTGTGCACTGGGTAGACTGCATTGTGCATGGCAGGGTGATTCCTCATGAAGTTGATCACTTCATCTGGGTAGTCCTTTGTGGACTTCATGCTGGGCGTAAATGTTCCTCCAGGGCACTGGGGTAGAAAAAACACAATCACCTGAGCTGGAGCGCAACTTGTTTTTTTTTTTTTTTAAAGTTCTCCCCCCACAAGAATTGCTGCTCAAAATGAAGCCTAAGAGTTAAAACTTCAGTTTGGATATGCTGATGCCTGGATGTTGCTCAGCTGCTTTAGGAGGAGGGGCTTACGGTGCCGGGGCGAGGGTAGGGGATCTTCCCCGTGTACGCCACCCACTGGTAATTGGGACCCTCTTTGTGGGCGAAGGGCCCGTTGAAGACCATGCGGATGTCGGCCATGGAGTAAACGCAAATGGCCGAGCCTTTGAACACGGACCTGCGGTGAAAACGTAAGAGCGGGTAAATTCGCCTCACAGGCGACAGAAACACAGCAGGTTTGGTTTTCAGCGAAGGGAACAAACCCGGAGACGGTGAAGACGCCATAGATGACGGGGTTCTTTGTGTCCTGAGTTGGCTGGATGTAAACGTCTCCTATAAGGAGGAACAGAGCAGTCAGATTAATGCATTGATAAAGATAAAGATTTTACTTCACAAAAAGACAGACTAGTGAACATTTCCAGCCATGCGGCAGTCCCTTTGTTTGTTCAGCTGGAAGAATATTCACAGATCCATCTTTCTTTTTGGATAATCAGAGAATATTGGAAAATAATAACACCCAAGTGTCCTATGTGCATTCTGTGAAAAAACTAGTGTATAAAATGTGATTTTCTTTTGCACATGACATTTCTGTCACGCTACAGCTCTTAAATTTCATTTGTCATGGTCTTTGAGAAATCTTAGAACAAAAGTCTTAAATTTGAGTTGCTGAAACCTGTAGAATCCCTGGTTTGTAGTTTTGATTTCCAGTAATGAAGCTCAACAGTGTGAACACATGAAAAACATGGGAAAAATCTGGTATAAATGAAACAATTTGCCAGTGGAACTAGTACTTTTTATTATCAATATTAAGGAAGTATTGACCTAAACGAGCTCCATATCTAGGCTGAAAAGTTACTTATAAGTTAGTTTTGTCTCATTTCAAGTGTACCAAGATATTTACAGTAGAAACCACAACTATTTGGTGAGGATTGTGTTTTTGCAGTGGAAATACAGGAAAAAAAACAGAAAAAAAATATTATAAGCTCCAAGCAACTTGAAACTGGGATAAACAGCAGCACAAAGTTAAATCAACCTAGAACAACGACAGGTAGAATTTCTTTTACTTGAACATTTTCAACTTCTGTAGCATGACCTAGTCAAAGTCCAGACCTACATCCATGGAGAATATGTTGCATTTTGTAAAGAAAAAAAACAAAACTGCTCTTCACATGTTTTTCATCCAAACCAACAGAGGTTGACGTATTTTGCAAATAAAGAATGTTAAAAAAAAAAACAACTTTTCAGTCTCTACAGTTGACTAAGATGCTGAGACATATGCATGAAACACTTTTTAAGTTTATGTTTGTCAAAACCACTAAAGACTTTAAAATACTTAAGTTGGTTTATAAATCACTGAACAGCTAAGCACAAAGATGCATTAAAGATTTGTTGCTGTATTAACCTTCCAGTCCTCTCAGGTTCTGGTTCTGGTTCTGCTCTGCAGCCCCAGAACCAGAACCAAACGTGGAGAAGCAGCATTCAGCTTCTAAGCACCACAGATCTGGAACAAACTTCCAGAAATCTGCAAAACAACCGAAACCCCTTAGTTCCTTTAAATCAAGGCTGAAACCAGCTGTCTTTGATTCATAATAACTATATTTGATGTGCATTTGCTTGATAATTTGGACAAAATCCAGTAATGTTTATAGCTTAGTTCATGATTAGTGATTATTTGATGTTTTTATGGTGTAAAAACACTTTGAAGTGCCTTATTGATAAAATGTGCTATACAAATAAACTCGACTTAAAAGTTGTGGCTGTTATGACACAAAATAAGAGGCATTTCAAAGGGTATAAAAAAACCTTTGGGAGGTTCTGAATCTCTCATCTGATAGGCCAGCAGCATCATAACGACTGAAGCCAGGTCTTCAGGTTCCTGAATCCCAAACATTCCCACTAGTCGTCCCGCAGAGCTCTGACGCCGGCACTGCCTGATTTAGCTCATCCTTTGTTTGATGCCAAGTACAGGTGATAAGTCTTCCTGCTGTTTCAGAACCTGACCTAAATACTGCTCCCAGGAGACAGCCGTGTTCGCTGCCTGCGACAGGACAAAGGCCGTCAACACGAGCTGCTATAACCTAGTTGGGAAAAAAACCCTGTTTGGTTAAAAAAAAAAAAATAGGCTAAAAATACAGCGTTAGCGCTTCGGAAAGCGAGGAACCGAAAGAATACGTATTCCAATCCAGATTTATGCTCTCGCCGTCTCATGTAGAGCAGCATGAGGAATTAGCTGTCAGCTTCCTGTGTAGATGCTGTGATACACGGCTGGTGTGAGGATTGTCTGACTGTCAACTGCTGGTTTCTGGTCCAGTACTGAGGCTACATGGTCGTCCTCCGGGGACCGTCTGCAGCCCGGAGCTCCTCTCTGGAGAAAACCAGAAACATCTTCCCACCCATTCAATCTCTCCCTCAGCTGCCCCGAAAAAAAACCCAACAAAAAATCTCAGCAGCGGAATGGTCATGGGTTAGGACGGCCGCAGACCAACGAGCTGCCACGAGCGTCACGCAACACTAGATCCTCGTCATGACATACAGCTGTCCCAGAAATTGTGGATCTGCATGGAAGGAAACACAAGCGCACACTGGAAAGAGAGATACGTCTGAGAAGAGAAACGGATCGCGGCTTCAAAGGGAGGAAACTGAAAAGCTCTTCTGATGCGTCGGTGATGTGATCGCTCTGGAGCGCTCATATTAATAACAGCTTTAACAGCGATTCCCATTTCACATGTCGCTTTCCTGTATTTCTGAAGCATTAAAGCTTTACTGGAAGAGGCAGCGTTTTGTGAAGTCGACTTTTTGGAGCTTTACATCATGTTATTCAATACCTGGATGTCTTGATTCCGTCATGCATGTTTGAGGAATCCTTTAATCTCCCACGGCAACCATTCAGCTTTGCAAATCACGACGCCCCCACTCAGCTCCTTCAGACTAGCCAGCAACAATTAGCAAACACCTGGTGGAGCTGCACTTCTGCTGAGCTCATTAAAGGAGCTACTTCTCAGTGGAACGCTGATAAAAACATTATTAAATAGAGGAGCCATGTTGTGATGACTTCCTGTAGGTGGAGCCTCTTAAAGAGACAGAGGGCCAATTTCAAGGTGTTAAATTACAAAGCCAAATTTCCTTTAAGTCACATTTGAAATGTATGTAGAATTTTTATAGCAACTAAAGTTAACATAGCTAAGTGATTGTGCTATAAAATGACACTCTGCGCCTGGAAAACACACGATACCGCCCCTTTAAAATTTGATCAGCCTTTGGGATTTGATTACTCAGGTCCATTCCTTTTCTGTTCGACCAATTTGTTTCTCAGCATATCCCTGAAACAAAAAATCTCGGATGTCACCAAATAACGTGCTTCTTCTGAAAAAGTTTATTTCAAATCATAAATAAATATAAAGGAGAATTCCAGGTCGTTGGCTTTCCTTAGGCAACAAGGCTGAGACATTTTACGACGACTCTCACAGAACCAGTGGAAGCCTGCGATTCCTCCCAAATCTGACTCACACAGCAGCAACTGCTCTGCATCTGTGCCATGCAGGGTAGGTGATGTCACTTCACTGAGATCTCAGAAATGTGATATTCCCTGCAAAAATATTCATATCTCTGAACATTACAGCCACCAACATCCATGTTTTTTTTTTTTAGGATATAGGAAACAAAGAAGATATTTTGGTAATAATGGCTTCAAATTTTCAAGCCATAGATCTAGATTAGGGAGGGGTGAGATAGACTGCAAATTATTTTATATACTTTGTGGTATTTACCGCAATAATGATAAAGTGGCAATTAATATCACTTAAAAAAACCTGATAAACAAAGAGATAGATATGTTTCTTTCCTAAATATTTCAGGTTTATTCAGTTTTAATATTCAAGTCTTGCAATTGGTCTTCAATCGTGTTTAGGTCCAAATTTCCATCCCAGTCTGTATTTATACACCAGCTCATGTTAGTCTAGCACCAAAGCTCAAAGTTGAACACATTCAAGGTTGTGGATGTAACGTGACACAACGTGTAAAAGGTATGCAAATACTTTTGCTATAAACTGTAAACGGCCTGTTTGTCTTTGTGCATCACATGAGACAGATTTTTCCTCCACAACCACAAATTTCCAGAACCAGCATTAAAATAACACTCAAACCAGACAGTAAACACAAAACTCCATCATTTCCTCTCTACCTTTCCTTCTCCGAGTCCTTGGCTCTGAAATCTGACACGCGCGCCGTCTCCCACTCAGTACCTCGACATGTCTGTCCTTGTTCCTTCACCGCCCTGCTTTGCTCCACATTTATGGCCTTTAACTACAATATCCTACAATTAATCATGGGTGCCCGACAGTGATCACCATCCATCTCACAGAATCACTCTGCACTGCCGTGTCTGAGTCAACACTGAACTAACCAGCAGAGGCAGAAACCTCGTTTGGAAAAGGAAGAGCCAGAACCTTTTCAGCACTTGGTCATTTATGTCAACTGACTCCACACATGAATATTTTACACTTTATAAAGTTTATGGACCATCAAGGCCCGACCTATAAAACCACAAAGGTGTTTTTGTGACTCTAGACAGGCATTGAACCAGTGTGTATTCTTCCAACGAGTTGCCATTACAGAAACAATCCTGGTAAGGTGATTTTTATTCTTTTGGATTAGTTCAAGGTACCGCAGCCCCGTGTATTATTCCCAGGTTAACTTGTTGGTTCTGTATCAATGACTTGAGCTTCACATGGGGGTGTACAGTATGTGTGTTTGAACTCATACGGGGTGATGAAGCTCCTCTTCGTTTCTTGTCAAAATGGAAAAAAAAAAAAAAAAAAGTTTGTTTTTTCAGTTCTTTCATGTGTGATCACATCTAAACTATTAAGGATGTTACTTTGCAGATGAAATGCGTATACACTCACGGAGCTCGTCAAAGTGTGTTTCCATGCCGTCGGTCCCGGGCACTGAGCAGATGAGTCTGGCCTTCAGGAAGGTGCTCCACTTGTTGACCAGACAGCAGTGACCTCCATCATCGTTCTGTTACGAGAGAGAGAGAGAGAGAGGGGGGGGGCAGGGAGGGGGCGAGCACAAAACACAGTTTCTCCATCAGCTACGTCCCTCTGACTGTTCTTCACATAGAAAAACCACCGTGCAGGAGCTCACACACACACACACGCATGCACACACACGCATGCACACACACACATGCACACACACACGCGAGTGTGCACAAAGGGCTGGTTGTAAGGTCTGGAAGGTAGAAAGGGGTCGAAGACTGGGTCAAAAAACAATTATCTCCTCCTTTATTACTCCTCCAGCTGTTACCGAGTGAAGACAGAATTCATCCTGGTGAGGACGAGTTCAGCTATATCTGTCGTTCACATTGTTTTTCCAACCATCGACGGTGTAAGAAGTGAAAGTGTTTCAACAATATTCACGGTTTACGCTCCCGATTAGATCAGTGTAAAGAATAGCAGCAAGAGCATCCAGACGTGAGGCGAACTAGCAGCGGCATGGCCGGGCCTCTGGAGGGCGCCGGCGTAGTGTCCGCTGGGAGGGGGGAGTTTGTGTGTCGGGTCACTGCCCCACCCCCACACCCTCCCTTTTAAACAAACACAATAGAGAACAGCTGAGACGACAAGCAAGCAAGTACATATCCCCATCATTATGATCACACAACAATATAAACTTCATGGAGGTGGAAACACACACACACAAGCGCACGCACACACACACACACACAAACACTTAACATAAGCCGTACAAACACAGTCAGTTCACCAAGGTCACTGCAAAACCACCAAATCTTAACAAGTATTTTTAGTCTAGTTTCTACTGCAAATATCTAAGTACACTTGAAATAAGACAAAACTAACTCATAAGTAACTTTAAGGCAAGATATAGGAGCTTGATTTAAGTCAGTGATTCCTTAATACTAAAGAAAAAAGATTACTTCACTTACAATAGGAAAAAAAATGTCTTATTATAAGTTAAATAACCTGCCAGCAGAACTAGATGTTACTGACTTTATAAAGCTCCTATTTCTTGCTGAAAAGTTTCTTTCTTGCCTTTTTTCAAATATACAAAAATATTTGCACTAGAAACTAGACCAAAAAACACTTGATAAGATTTTGTTTTTCTGCGCTGACGCTCGACCAGCTTTCTGTTGCGATTTATTTTTTGGCCTCAGTTTGCTTTCAGTTTCCAGCGTCTACACAGGAACTTCAGTTTAATTGAAATAAAGCAGTTTTCTGGCGTTCTCTTCCCCCCACCCTCCCAGACAAAAATCACCTAAAAATATCAGAACTACCAGGGAGAAGAGGCCAGGGAGACCATGAGGTCATAGGTCAGAGTGCAGTCTCACAAACAGAAGGATGCATTGTAGACAGGAAGGTTAAAGACACATGTGGATTCCAGCATGTTAGCGTTAGCCAAACCCTGTAGCTGTTCAAACACAGCGGGCGACTCGCCTCAGGAGAGCGCAGGCTCTTCGTTTAAACGCTGCAGGTTTTCTTTTCATTAAGCTAACTGAAACCACTCCACGCTGTGTGTGTGTGTATGTGTGTGTGTGTGCGTGCACACCAGGCAGATGCGTCCAATGCGGGACTGGGTCACGGGACTCTGACCCATGTCGGAGGATTTCTCCCTGAAGAAGAAATACAGCTTGTCGTCGTTCCTCTCCGCGCTGTCCGGGATGAGGTGCACGTGAACGAAGGTGGGATCTACGTCATGAAAGGAAAAGAAAAAGGGGGAACACATTTGTTTGAAATCTCGCTGCTGGTTGAATCAAAACACACGCAACCACCACAATAGACTTTAACCATACGGCACATTTATGTTCCCGTTTGTGTCGTGTATTAAGAAGTCACGGAGGAAAACGTAATGAAAGAGGATCGTTACCATTCAACCATCTGGAGTTGTACTGGTCTGTTCGCATTGCAGTTTTGGTCCCCAAAGTACGGAAAACGGCCGAGTCCGTTCCCATGAAGTCGACGTAGACGCCGGCATACAGCTCTCCATCTGACAAGGAGAGAAAACGGACCGGCCCAGTTCAGGTTAACACTCTGATCAAGCGCATTTCTCTACACTGTGCAGCAAAACATCTGGGTGTGAAGCAGAGTCTGTGTTCAGGAAAGTCCATCTTTTTCATTAAAGCTGCACTATGCAACTTTAACTGAAATCCCCTGAAAGGAGTTGGAATAGAAATGTAAAAAAGAAAAAAAAAAAAAGAAAAAAAACAAACAAGTCTGTACTTTTGCAATGAACTTTAAATTTTACAGTTGGCAAAACACAGAAACTCAGCCGATTGAGAAATCCAGGCTGTAAGTTTGTTGAGCCTGTTGAGCCGAATGTGTTGGTTCCTCCATCTGCTCTGATGGCGCCGCTGTGGAAAGCAGGTGTACGGCTCCGCGTACGCAGACAGCAGGAGGAACCAGATACTTTTCTACCCCCGTTATACACAATGTCATGGTCCCGAGCGACACTGTGGGGAGATTGATGATGTATCATTAAAACGTCCACAGATGATTGCGTGTCTAATGTGGCGGGGAGCTGAGCAGTTGGTGGTCAATGGTAAATCTTCTGTTGTGGCGCAGGGTTCTTAATCCTTATCACCACTAACAACGGTGTCCCTTGTATGGAGCTAACTGATGGCAGTGGGAGGTTAATCCATCTTAGACGACGGTCCCGGTACCGTGCCGGTCAGATGGTACTGCGCTAATGTGGGAAAGGGGTGCCAGTGATTTACACCCCACAGAAAGAAGAGCCCCCTTCCACTGGTGGCAACTGGTTCAGAGGCCTTGTACCAAAGGACAGAGGAGGACAGAGGAGGACTGTGGCTTCTTATGGCGGCGCATCGTGATCAATTACTGCATCCACAATGAACCTTATTATCAAAAACCACTGCAATTTAGGTTAAATGTTCATTAAAGGAAGCAGAATAATAATAACATTTAATCTTGGTCTATTGTCTGAAATATAACAACAAAAACTTAGTCTATGAAAATGTGACTCTCAGTCACGGTTTCAAAATCACCAAATTATTTTGTTCCTTATAAAAATGAATAGATTTTATGAAGGAGGAGGAGTAGTGTTGTCCCTCCTCAACTTGTTGCTGAAAGCTGTCACTGCGTTACAGGGCCTCTTAAAAGTATTCACCCCTTTGGATGCTGTACCCTTTTTATTGTTTTTGTCTAAAACATACCTTTATGTTTATGTTTTATCATACCAGTATGATAAAACAAATCTGATATGAAAGAGCAATATTTATTTTTATTTCTTGACATGTTTCTGGTCATTTTATCCCCAAAAGGTGTCGAAATGGTAGTGAAATATACAATATTAGCCATTAAACATAATAGCAATAATCAATATTGGTCCTTGATATTGGCCCCAATTTTCATATTGGTTAATTATACATTACAGTAAATATTAACCTCACACTGAAATTCCTCCATGTCTGGAAACATCTAAAGGTAATGCAGAGCTTTAAGATGAACATCACCACACAGTAAAGAAGACTTGAACACTAGCATTTCTATACTGAAATAATAATAATAATAATACTAATAATAATATATGACAGAGAAATGTCACATAGCGAAACGGGGGATGAAACCAAACATGTCCTTTCAAACATGACCCACAGGTCATGTTTGAAAGAACATGAACTGAGTCCTCATACAACCGAACCCACATAACGATACTCACTAATCAAAGCTGACACGCTGTTGAGCTTCGGGTCATAGGAGCACTTCCCCTTCCCAGATTCCACTTTTCCAGGCTCCAAGTGGAAAATTTCTTCCTGAAACAGAAAATAATAAAAAAAAAAAAACGTAAAAAAAAAAAAAAAATCTGAGATGGGAATAAATTCAGCACTCTTCGTCTTGCCACTGTGATTCCCTGGAGGGGGAAGGATGAGGGAGGGAACGTGTGCGTTGCCTCTGACACCTGTGGGACCCACGGGGCCCGGTGGGGGATGAAGTGTTAGAATAATGAGTGTAAGTTCATACAGAAAAATGCATGCAGTGAAAGCGAGGAATTTTTAATCAACGTCCCCGTGCCGGCTCTAGCTTCAGAAACGCGTCGTGGGCCGCGCCTCGCTACACAGTAAGCTGGAAACCTCTCAGCTTCTTCTCGGTGTGTACGTACGGGTGGGAGCGCGGGCTGCCGACACCTGTAATCCAGCAGAGGAGGCGAAAAAAAACAAACAAAAAACAAGCCACGCATGGAGGCCAGGATGACTGATGCTCGATGCTTGTGGCTTCCCAGCACACAAGCGCGTGTGGGTGATTGGCAGGAATTTGCGTATGTGTAGGGTAAAATGAAAGCAGTGGCATGTGATGACATGTCCTGTGGCCGAGCCTCGCAGACCGGAGTGCATCGTCTTTTTTTCGTTTTTTTCCCCACTCCCATCAGGGACAGAGACTGTGGCTCTGTGCCAAACACACTTCACTTGCAATTACCTATTCATCTTTGATTAACATCACCGCTCGAGCAAACAAAGAAATAAAAAAGAGAGAGAAGGTGCAGGCTAATTGACTCAAAGCCATGCCATAAAGTGAAGTGCAGAATAAAAAGAAGTTGCATATAATTATGTACACCCAAAGAAAAAATGTGTCTATATGGGTTCGTATAAAAATGTGACATAATTATCCTGCAGAAAAGCTGAAAAGTCAAAAAATAAAAATCAAACTAGAACTGAAGGCAGTTATCTACGGCTTCCAAGCTCAGCTAGTCCGGCCCAGACCTCAACCCTCCACACGCAAAATCCTACCTTAGTTCTGTCACATTAGAAGTTACAAACGCTGCAAAAGTATTCAATCCTCTTAAAATTTTTTGGCACATTACAAACTAACTTTATGGTATTTTATTGGGATTTTATGACAGACCAACACAACTTGGCACATAATCTTAAAGTGTAAAGTGTACGATGGATGGTTTTAAATGTTTGGAGGGAATCTGTGGAGGATATTTGGATTTAACACCCTTTGCATTGATAGCCTGAAATTAAACAGACTGCAAACAGTCGTTTTTATTTTAAAAAATTGGCATAAAGAGAATACAATTTGTGTTTCTGTTGCAAATGTGCAAAAAACTTTGTCAGTATTCCTCTAATGTTGAAAAAAACACAGTTAAATTATAACTTTGCATTAAATTGTCATTATTTACAAAATCATGCAAAGTTGGCACTTTTAATGGACTTTTAATGCAACTTTTAGAGCAACTTTGCATTAAAAGTGTCATTATTTACCGAATGACACTTCATGACAACAGTCATAAACATTCATAAAGACTTCTTCATGTTCATGACAGATATTATGTAATGTTTATGACAATGTCATGTCAGTCTTATGCACACCCCTTCAAATAAAGTGTTACCAACACAGTCAACCACCTAAAGATGCAGCCTGGACAACAAAGCAACTATAAGATGACTTTGGAGGAGATACAGTGTGTTGCTATGACAACTAGTGGTCGCCAACTCCACAAATCCTGCCTTCATGGAGCAGCGCTGAGAAACAAATCCCAAGAAGATTTTTACTATAGTCAGAGCTACAAAGGAATGGTTCAGAGCCAATTAGGCCAATTTAATCAGTTAGAATGGCTTAGTCAAAGTTCATACAGAAATCAGTTAGTGAATCCTTGGCAGGATTTGAGCAGTTTTATTCACAAATGCTTTCTATGCAGTTGATCTAAACTTGAGCTATTTTGGAAAGAATGAGCATAAAAATTTGGTGTCTTCATGTGAAAAGCTGACAAAAACTTGGACAGTATTGACTCTGAATACAAGTGCAAGCCACACTTTTCAGATTTTCATTTGCAAAAAAAGAAAAAAAAAGTGTATGGTATTTGAATTATAAATATGTTTGAAAAGATACTCTATTACTTTGTGTTGGTCTACCACAGACATCCTAATACAATACATTAAAATCAGATCCAAGGGGCTCGAATACATTTTAAATAAAGGAACTACAAACTAATTTTGAAGTGAATTATTTCACGTTAAGCCTGTTCCAAAGTCTTTCGAGTGAAGACATGTTCAAGTATGCCGCTGTTTTCCTCCCCTCAAAGCGCAGCCAGTTGGATACAGATGGCTGGTGTTTGCTCTGGGCTAACAGGCCCTGCTGTGGGAGTGGGTCAGATGCTGACTCGGCCTCTGTGGGACGCAGCGCTGCTTGGGCGGGGCAAGCTGGATTCACTCAAACAAGCAGCGTGAGTGATTAGAATATCCACCGTTTCTGATATGAGGGGTAAATGAGACTAAATGCCATGCGCTGAAAGGGAACAAAAGCCTGTTTAATTCAAACTGCGCCTGGTGTTTTTAGCAGCCTGATCGGCCCCATTTCACATGATAACCCCGCGCTCATGCAAAACGTGGCATTTAACACATACAGAAAGCGGAAACGAACAAAGGACGATGACGAGTAAGACGGTGTGCTGCAACACTGAGGAGGACACAAAGAAAGTACGAATGAAACGTGAAATTCAATTTTGAGGATGGTGCACAAACTTAAAAAAAAAAAAAAAAAAAAAAAAGGCGCATGCTAAATGTTACAAAGATAAACGAACGATGGCTTTTAGATTAAAAATGGCATTGACAGGATGTGCTCAGACACAAAGAATGGAGGGCATGCTGCTGGTGACCGCCAGCCCCGGCAGTCCTCTGGGGCCGCGGCGCAAACAGGGGCCCGCATCGCACCTTCAGTCCAAGTGTGTCGTGCACCGCGCTGGGTTCGGCCGCGCGGCTGGCCCTTCCCCTGGCCAGGGCCATCTGCAGATACATGGACGTCTAAAACAGGAAACAGCAATACAGTCTGGATGTTACGCGGCTGACGAGGGAGGATCAAGGCCCTCCTTGTGCAGTCGGGTGAATTGCATGGGCCTCTTTTGATTGCAAAACATGATGAGAAACTCCTCAAGTAAAACATTTACCGCAAAAGCAGACACAGTGCCTTGGAGAAAAGTGTTCGTGCCTCTTGAACCTTTTCACTTTTTGTCATGTTACAAGCAGAACCTTCAATGTGTTTTGCTGGGATTTTACGTCAAACGCCAAAAACCGGTTTTTCTAAATTGCTTACGAATAAAAACGGTTCACTTTTCTTCACTAGCAACCACACATCATATTGCTGCTAACGCACAGTAAGGCTACAGCCACACGTCAGGCACATGTGATTCCATATCCAACTTTTTCATGATTGTCTGAACAGCCCAATTCAGATCCCGTCATCAACTCGCCTCCCAAAAAGTCTGATTTGTGTTACTTTCATATGTGGTACTAAATTGGATGTGTTTACAGTAGTTCTCAAAGTGTCATGTCACATTTTTCAGACTTTTACGTCACTGTAGTGACTTCTGCACCAGAAGAAGTCAGATGTGATAAATTAGGATTATTTTTCTTAGCTTCCTTTGCCTTGTTATGATCTTGTGGGAAATACTGTCAGCTCCCACTGCTTAACATCAAAATCGATCCAAAGACGGCAACATTATTTTCATTCCATTA
Source organism: Poecilia formosa (assembly GCF_000485575.1). Lineage (NCBI taxonomy): Eukaryota > Metazoa > Chordata > Actinopteri > Cyprinodontiformes > Poeciliidae > Poecilia > Poecilia formosa. The sequence continues at coordinate 100,257 of NW_006800119.1, forward strand.
TTACCTCTGAAACAGAGCAATGCTGTGTGATGTCTATGTTGGTCCTCTGCGCAGACGGGTCGCTTCGGGGTAGTAAACTGTTCACAGAGAAGTCTGAGTGCAGTCAGAGTTAACTAGCAGCACGAACAATCACGCAAAAAACAAAAAACTTAAATCTGATTTCAGCAAAAAATTGCAGAGGATCGAGACCTGCTTTGTGAACGCAGCTTAAATGGCAGCTGGAATGTCACATTTTTAAAAAAGATTTATTTCTGAAAATTGCACAAGAGATATTCAAGTTTAGAAATGTCCTCTACAGAGGACAAAAATGAACTACTGGTAGTCAGGAGGATATCTTACGTCATTTTTTTTTTCTTAATTATTTCACATGAAATCCCGATAAAGTACATTAAAGTTTTTGGTGTACCGTCACAAAATGTGAAAAAGTTCAAGAGACTTTTAGCACACTATATATGGTCGTACTTGGTTCCACAGGAAGTACATGTTGCTGTAATTGTATGTCTGTAGGACGGCTGAACAGCAGCAGCCCTCCTGTCCTCCATTTAAATCAATGACAGCCAGATTATCCTACAACCTGCTAGAATCTGCAGCAAAAGCAAAAACATTTCACTAAAAACAGTTCCCAAAACCCACGTGTGCACACCGCTCCAAAACTATCCTCAAAGGGTCCAATCAGAGAACAACAGCCCGTCTGAATTAATAAGAACCAGGCACGTGTAAAAACTGCTTGATTCCTGACTTTTGGTTTACGAGCTGGCCCGCCTCAGAAAAGGTGCTGTTGGGGGGCACGACTCGGGCCGTCTGTTTGCTGTTCCAGAGAAAACAACAGGCCTCATTAATGGAACATTCCACTTGCACCCCATAATGGGAGCTCCCACTTCCAATTACCAAACATCCCACATGGTGGAGTCTGGCAGGTGGCCTGCCTGGATGAATGCATGAAGCGGTGGATGGATATGTGAGCGACTGGATGGAGGTCCTTGATTAGCCTTGTGGTGCTGGGGGTGGTGGGGTGGTCACAGGCGAACTGTGTGTTTTTAAAGGGAACTCATGCAAACCGTGCTCTCTGTGATCTCTAGAGGAAGCAGTAATGCAGCAGTTTAGTGCTTTTTAAAATGGATATCCCCTTAATTGCTGTTTGGGAACAAGTGAGATATTAAAAACAAAAAATTTTTTTTAAAAATAACAGTGAGGTGTTACTGGGGAGTGTGGCAAAGTCGTTAGTTCAGGCTTCCAGTAAATGCTGAGACCAGAGAGGGAGGCGGGTTGCTTTACTGCATGTGGACACATGGCACCGAGAGCTGGTTTTCAAATGATGGAGGAAAACCGTCATAAAGGGTCGACGTTGGCCTGGTCCCAATACTCCCACTTCCACCCTTATGTCCTTCAAACGCGCGTTCCTGCTGAAGGGTTCGAGTTCCTGCTGAAGGGTTCGAGTGCGTTTTGTGTCCCAGTTCTCTTTCGCCACGTCCCCTTGGTCCCTCAAGCCACACTTTGGCTTAAGCCAAAGTGTGGCATGACATCGCTCAGAGCACAGTGGATAAAATTAGGTTGAATAGATCAAAGTGTATTACCCATAATACATTGCTGCGTGATGAATTGTGGCAGAGATGCACTAATCCGATATTGGTATCTGCATCGGTCCTGATAGTGGAAAAAAATTCTACATCAGGTATCAGTGACAAAAAGGGACGATCTATTCAATCTAATTTTATCCACTGTGCTCTGAGCGATGTCATGCTTTATTATTCATTTTATTTTTATAATTCCTACACTTTCTGAACCATTTGAAAAAAGGTTTGTCGTTTAATTTTTACGTTTGACCAATGAAGTCAACATATTGTTTATGTCAGTTGTATTAAACTGTGTTGTGTTGATGCAGAGTTATCAAATACATTTGTAATTCAGTACATTTACTCTGTGCTTACAAACAACATTTTAATTCAGCACTGTTTTTCTGTATCGTCTAAAACTGAACCTCAGATGTCTGTACCAGTCTCGGATGTTAAAAAAGTGGATCGGTACGTCCCCACATTTGCACTTGAACCTCTCTGTGCACTCTGAGTGGAGTACACACTTCATAGAGGAGCGTATGGTGTGGTGAGCGTTTTGGGACAGGGCCAAGGTGAGGCGGCAGGAGGGAAAGGTTTGACAGGTGAATCCTTAATGCTACAGGTGGAGAAAACTGTTTCCATCTACTGAGAGTGTCTTCTTTGGCTCCGCAGTGTTCAGGTTCTAGTTTCTAACCTGAGGTTTACGCCCGCGGTTGACGAAGGTGCAGACTGGATTGTAGGCTCCTGTCCCACAGATGTACAGGTGAGTCCGGTTCCATGGCTCAATTAGACGGATGAAGTTTGCACACTCTTCCTGGAAACGGGAAAAACAGTAAAATTATTCCTGGTGAAATCCAAATAAAAAGCAATTCATGTCATTTTATTAACAGGTGCACCGTCTGCTGATTTGCCAAAATGAAGCGGTACAAAATGTAGAAATATTAAAAAAAAAAAACTATCATCCAGTGGAAGCCACTCAGTAATCTGTTGATGTCTGCTTGGCTAGGCAGGAGGAAATCCTTTTTTACTGGGCTGATTTCAAAACCTTTCAAACTTGCCATCCACATTAGAAAGAAAAAAAAAAATCAACGGAGAGAATTGTATACTTTCAATGTTCCATATTTTTGAAAGCGTTGATGGGAATCACCCAAACAGAACGACCCTGCAGATTTTACAAGCGCAGTCTTCACACATACTTACGCTGGCATCCTTCCCGCTCACGAGGCATTCTGTCCGCCTTCGTTCGGACACTGGCCAATGGATCTGCAAAGGCGAGACCAGAATGTGTTTCATTGCTACGATCAAACCTGTTACGCATCAGCGTCATTTATCGAATCTCTAGGTTAAAGTTACAAATTCAAATCCACAAATGTTAATATCAGTTCTGCTGAAATGGCTATAATGTTAACATAGTTTTTAATAATATTTATGTCTTGCAACACATTACAGAAACCAACATCAAAAAAGTGCAGTCCAATAAAAACAACCCATAAGGCTGCAGCTGGGGGGAAGAAACAACCAGAAATGTTGATGCACTTCATTGGGAAAGTCCAAGACAAAGTAGCACATAATAGTGAAGTGGAAGGAAAAATATCCATGGTTTTAAAAAATGTCAAAGTAAAATTCTGAAAAGTAAGGAATGTCTATATTACATTCCCTTAATTCGGTGGTGGAAAAGTCGTGAAGACGGGATGCCCTACTTCAGCATGAAAAAAAAAAAACAGGCAGAAAACCTGCTGGAGGTTACAAAATCACCTGAAACTTTGACTAGACTATTGATTTCAGACCTGGCAAATGAAATTTTACTAGGCTAACCTTGAACATTCTATGTTTCAGAATGGCCTAGTCAAAGTTTAGATCTAAAATACTTTGACTATGCCATCATCTTACATGAATGTTCTATGGTATAATCTGATCCAGTTCTGACTGTATGCCTAACAAATTAACTTTCACTAGGCCATCTTAAGACATGACTAATTATGTTTCAGAATGACTGAGTCAAAGTTCAGACCCAGTTTAAATCTGAGTCAAGACTTGAAAATGTATCTTCTCTCATGATCTTCATTCAATCATACTGAGCTAAAGGTGCTGAACAGGCAACTAACTGTATTACGTCTCCAGATGTGCAAACCTGATAAGAGACAGACCCTGACTTGTAAATGCAAGAACATATTTTGGAAAAGACGTCAAAAAGCCTTTATTTTGATTCCACCTCACAGTTGTGTGTTGCGTTGTGTTTTTGGCCTGGAAGCAGCTGCTGAGGTGAAGACGTTTATCCCAGATTAGGGTCATAGTGAAAGCCATAAATAGAAGTCTTACAATATGTGGACTCTTGTTGATGTCATGGAGGTCTAGGGACAGGATGTGGTCCTTGCTGCCAACATACATGCGGTCGTGGTCCTCATCCATACGGAGGATCCGGTAGTCGGACGCATTCAGCAGGTAGGCAAAGTGATGAGCTGTACCAGTGGACCTCAGTTCTGCATGGAGACAGAAACGGTTTTGTTTATGACAGCTGAACGCATTCATGTATGCACATTTTCTCATACACGCAACTGACATACTCCTCATGCCACTGCAGCATAGCAACATGAACTTATCTGATGGTTTTCCATGACCACAACGGTAACCTAACACCGCACATTAGAGATAAGTGCTACCGAGGGGCTGTCACACTGTGTTGATGGGTTAATACCTCCTGAGTGGATCAAAAGATCTGGGAAATCTCCCACCAGAGACTGCCTGTGACTTTCTGTGGGAAGTCAGAGAAAACAGATGCTGCACTCTGATACAAGGTCAACAAGTGACTTCTGTACCACAGAGTGGGGCTCCGTAACCCTCCGATGGGTTTAAACCAGGGGTGTCCAAACTTTTTGCAAAGGGGGCCAGATTTGGTGTGTTAAAAATGTATGGGGGCCGACCTTGGCGGATGTTCTTTACATAGAACAAAAATATATTTAAACAAATTTCAGCAAGCCATTCTGTGTTTCACATTTGCTTTTTTATTTTAATTTCAGCGATCTTAAGCATGTCTTTTGGTTCATTTGAAACATGCATATCATATGCAATTGAATATTCACGTAACTTTTTTAACTAACTTTTTTCTAACGGTTAAACACAAGTAATTGTACTCTTGAGTGCAAATTATATTTGAAACATAAAAAAATATGTCACCGTAGCAGTTCAATATTTACAGAATTTCTAAATAAAACAACAGAGAAATGAGAAAGTAATAGTCATATCAACAAGTGCCGGGCTCATTTTTTAAATATGATATATTAGTAACTATAAATGTTGATTAGATTTTTAAAAGTTTATTATTCTGGAGTGAAAACTGAAAACTTGTCTGAATTTATGACCGATTTTGATCTTAAAAAACATAATTTATTCAGAGACTTATTGTAAATGGCAAATGACTTGTCTGCATTAATGTGATGGGTGATACTGAGATCTGGACTGCAGCACATAGGCCAGGTCTGGCGCAAAATCAGTGGTATTGATGCGCAAGATGTCTGTAAGTGAGAGTCCGTTAGCCATGTTAGAACACGGCTCTTATTTAAGTTAATAACCGAGAATGTCTTCTCACACAAATACGTCGACCCAAACAAGCTTAGCATTTTCTTACCAAATGCTCGAATCTCTCGAAACCCGTCCTTAAAAACCTGTCGGTAAAAGTTGGCGAGAGAAAGCTACTGGTGCCGACCGCGGCTCTCTGCAGATCAATGAGCTCCAGCTGCAAATGGTCTGAGTCACACAGGCTGCTGCCCTCTAGTGGGTAAACAAGGAACAGCGTTTAGTGTGTAAGCTACGCCATATGCAGGTATGGCATATGGCGTAATACATTGCTGCCCAATGTATTAATTCTACTTGCGGGCCAGACGCTATTGATTTTATGACAGAGGCTGCGGGCCAGATGAAATTTCACCACGGGCCGCATTTGGCCCCTGGGCCGGACTTTGGACATGTCTGGTTTAAACATTCCAGTTCTTGATAGAACGCCATTCTCTGAAGGTCAGAAAAGCGCGGCGAGCCCTTGGCAACACAATGTAGTGGACATGTACTGGCACGCCGAGAGGTACAAACTCTTCTGTCAGCTCGCCGTTGGAGTGTTTGTTTGATACGTTCTCCTTGGTTCAGCGACCAACTACAGGCAGAGCGGCGAAGCCGTCGCTCCAACCACAGAGGTCACACGCCCCACCATAGACAAACACACTCCTCTGCCGTCTATAATGAGAGGCAGGGACGGATGGCATTCACATATACTGCTGGGCAAACAAGAGTGCTCGCTCAAGGAGCAGGAACGTCCTGCTTCAGTGGCGAGATTTACTCTCAATCCACCTTCGAGGAATCTTTTGAGGTTCTTTTACACTAATTGTGTGGCCAAGCTGCAGTGGAAAGAAACCAGAAGTATAAACTGTCAAATATAGTTAGCTGTGTTTGGCTTTTACACAGCGATCCAAACAGAGGTCTGCTGGGATATAACGATAGAAGCCAAGGAGGAAATGTGGGACGTCAGGCCCGTAGAGTAGTTTTTGCACACAGGGGGTTACCTGCCCTTAAAAAGGTTTTGGGGCTGTGTTTTTTTGCAAGCCATGTATGTGTAAGTCATGTTCTGTGTGGTTAAAACTGTCAAGAAACATTCCTTTGAGGTGTTTTAGAGGTCTGAACGCCCAAGAATGCATAGCCATCAACATGTCCGGCATGAGGCCTTAAAATAAACACCATCTCTGGACCTTTCCAAACAGACTCCCCCGAGGAATCCGATCTTGGCGTCTTTCCAGCCAGATCTAAATTTACCATGAGGGTTACATCAATAAGCAAGGATTAATAGCATTAGATTGGCTCTATTTGTATAGTTCGATTTAATAACTGTGTCCGCCGAAGGAATGTTTATAGGTTGGCCAGGTGATTGGCATCTGTCAGAGTTCTCTCGCACAAGGTTGGACCCCTCGATTATTTGTGTAGGAGTCTTACGCTGAATGATGAGTCCCTGTGTGTGTGTCTGCGATAGTACACACACACACACACACACACACAAGTGCACACACACTTCCCGAGGGCCAGTTCAAGTCCTTCCTGAAGCAGGTTGTCAGCAGCTCTTCGGTTTGTGTTTGTTGTCAGAGAGAAGCTGGATAAGACCATCTGTCAGCTGAGGAGGGAATGTGAGCAGCGCAAAGCAACAGTGCGCCCTACAGAGAATTGTGCATTAGGAAACAAACATGTAATCTAATCCCACAGCCATCGGATAACGAGCGCAAAGGCTCCTTTAAACCTATAATGCAGCGCGTTTGAATCCCGAGTCCCCAGATCAAACATCGGTGAATGGAGTGTCTTTCCCCATACCGCTGAAGAAACCCAACCTCGTAGATCGTTCATTATGGCCAAATCAGATAAAAATGTCTCATATAGCGTGTATACCCTTTGAACTGTTTTACAGTATCTCACATTACAACCATCCATACACTCCAATGCATTTTATTTGGATGTTATGTGACAGACCAACAGTAGGGAGGTTGAATACAACAATATTTGGAGAACCACCTGTGTCTTGATGTATTCCTTGGTCTGTACGATGCAACTCCTGAGGCTTCCACAAAACAGCTGGATTTGTACTAATATTAAACTAAACGCTATTTACTAATCTGGGGTGTTCTGCAGTCAGTTAGTTAGATTTTATTTAGGGGTATCAGACTGACTTTAATAATGTCTCAAAACCTTTCCCAACAAATTCTCATTCCTCTTCCCTGTCTGGTGCAACTTTCTGTGGGTCTGTCACATAAAATCCTAATAAAACACATTAAAGTTTGTGAATGACAATCTACTTTGACTTGTGGATACTTCACTACATTTGTAACTCACAGTATGCACAATATTTCACACTGGACTGCTTTCTAAGAACGAGAATAAAGCTGTTGGACTCTCTTGGAAAAGTCGGTCCAGCAATCAGACATCATTCCCCGTTCTGTCAGACTTTCCTCAGCTTAACCTCAAAGTCAACCTTCGCCTCAGGCGGGGCCAGGCGGCATTGTGCTCCGCTGAAATGTTGACCGAGGATGTATAATGGCAGCAGCCCAGCAGGTCTCCGGGCCGAGGCTGTTGCCTGCCAAGCTGCGTGTCACAATCAGCCTGAATGAGACGTGTAAAGAGACTGCTCTGCTCAAGAAAAACACGGTCAAGAAGCCGTTAATCATGCCGCTGTGTTAATGTGAGCCGTCATTCCCAGGAGGCGGCAAAATGAGTCGCGTTTGCTGCCGGAATCATTTAAAACGCTGGCAGCTAAATCAAATTTGCGAGTGATCCCTTTGCCATTTATTGAAGCAGACGTATAAGATTGCACCCTGGATCCCCAAACTCGCCTACAAAATTTGCAGTTGCAGATTACAATTACAGGAAAGGCTCAGGCAAGCTGAGCTGCTTTGCTCTTTGTCAGACACATTAGAGCAACACAAGAGACTTATCCGTGAGATTTAAAGGCTGGAAGTGGAGCATAAGTGTGTCTACTGAAGCCAGATAAACACTTAAAGAAGCCCATTACTGCACGTAGGTTCAGTTTGTGGGGGGTTCAGTTTGTGCACCACACTGCATGTCTGAATTTGTGCACGGGACTCTAAGCAGTTCCACAGCAAGACAGAGTGAGGTACGAGCGAGTCCTGATCTGGTTCCACTCCTCAGTCTGCTGAACGCAGGCAATCCAGGCCTCTCGCCGACATCTTGTGGCGATGTTGGCCGACACGGCCCACTGCCCGTTCCCATAACTCAACGCTCCACCGCGGCTGTAAGGAAGGTCATTACCGGGGTTGGAGGACAGGGAGCGAGAGCTCAATGGCTCCTCCAGACATTCGAGCTCAATGCTGGAATCAGAGGCCCGATAAATGATGAATGCAGAGCTGATGATTGATCGCACAGGATGTGGGAAACTGACCAAGACACAGTAGCTTTATGAATTGTAAGGTAAGCAACTTACTTTTTGCATCCAGACCTGCAAGGCAGCTTAACCTCAAAGTCAGAGCTACAGGTCCACAGTGCGACCATTGTTCAACAAGTAGGATCTGATACTCTGTTGGTTTTTCGTTGAGAGTCTGGTCACTACATTGATGTAAATACAAGTATTAGATGCTTCAGCTAAACCCTCAAAGCCTTTCTACACACATAAACCTTTAAAAAGCCCTTAATCCCCCCCACACACCAGACCTACCTGGTTTAAATGTTTAAATCTACCCATTAGGGACATGAAGAGCATTTCAATTGTTTCTTAGCCTGCAACTACACAGATCTTGCAGCTTTGAGTATTGAAGGATACTGAAATTCACCCATACTATATCATCACAAATCATACAAAGTTTTATTATTTTGTAGTGTGGAATGTTAGAGAAGGTTTGAACAAGTGTTATTAACAACAATAGGTACAAGAACAACCAACCCATTTATTATTAACTAGCATGTTTGTGTGCGGGACACAAAGTGGTGCTGGACAGAAATGCTGGAGCGGAAATTTGGAAATTTTAGATGCAGGGTAATATGATCCAACAGCCGTTTTTCTGGTTGATATCAGACCTTTGAATATTAGCAATAAAAGCTAATGTTAAACAAAGACTCATCATTAGATGTGTCCAAAAACTAATGAAAAAAGTTTACATATTTAGGCTCTAAGTAAATTTAATAAATAACAGTTCATCATTTGTACCAAACTGGGCAGCCATATTGAACTGAAGTGTTTGTGTTGTGAGAAAGATCCATTTATCTTTATTCAGGGAGCAAGTTTCCCGTTTGTATTTCCAGCTTGGGAATGTTTTTATTTCAACTGAAACTTGCAAGTGGATAAGTGTTTTTTTTTCTCTCTTCATTGTGACAAAACACAACTGTTCTGCAGTTTAAAAATGCCTCGACTGTGTGGTGGTAACAGGACACCTTTAGAGGACCGTCTGTATCTAGGCAGGTAGTGAAAGTTTGAGAAGCGCTCCCTCAGACCACAACAAGTAACTTTGTGTAAACGAGGAGTACAAACATGGTGAAGAGATATGGCACACTGTCAGACAGAGTCAGCCCCCCCACCCCGATCCCTCCACTCCATCCCTCCGTCTAGGAGAATACTTGGCTGCTGACGGTGATCTCCGGGGCTGCAAGGCCTGCATGTTACAGCCCATCTCTCCATCTTAAATTAATAGCCGACGGGCCACGTTTACTTTGGAAATATGTTCAGCCTGAAAAGGTTCACAGGCAGAACTCGCTCTCATGAGCGAAATAAGAAATAAGGAGGTGCACCGCATTGCAGCTTTATAGGAAATTATTCCCCGATGCTGTTATCCAAAGGAAAGAAGGGGCTGAATTTTAGGTATCGTGTTCAGTTAATGCTTCGTACCCCGCAGTGTGCTTCGGTTACCGGGCAGGACTTCCTCCCATTAAGAAAGGATAACTGCATCCAAAGTGACTTAGCAGTACACAGGTAATCCCACTCAAAACGCTCCTGGCTGTTTCTCAACAAAGCATCAGGTTACTGATGGGAAAAATTACATTTTCCACTTTTTAGACAAAGAAAAAATCATCCATTTTTACACCACCGTTTCATTTTCTCCCCCTTCTGTTTATTTTCAACAGAGGACGATATGACATGGAAGTAGTCATGGAGCCGAACCGATGCACGTAAACAGATCCTTCAGATCCACATCCTTGATCCTGACAGTGGGGTGTGTGTGCTCACCACTTGACACCGAGATGGGTGTTCCTCCACGCTGCATATTTCTCAGGTTTCAAATTTGGAGAAATTAAAAGTGCGGGCCAAAGCCTCTGCCAGCACAGGACATGTCTCTGCCTGCAGAACTCCCTGCAGAAGAGTGTGATAAGTAGGGGGGGATAAAATGTGGGCAAAGGGGAGAATGAGAAGTTTGCGGCCTGATTCTTGACCCTCAAAAAGCAAGGGAACCATGAACAAAATGTGTAGCAATGATCAACTCAGTTTACAGCTATTTGATTTTCAGTCTGAAAAGGACAAAGTGCACCAATAGATTTAGTCCGTCCATTTAGTTTCTTTAATTTATCTCGATCCGACATTGGTATCAGAAATCAGTCCAATACCAACAGATCCTTCAGATCCACATCCTTGATCTGAAGGAAAAAAATAAAAAATAAAAAAATGCATTGGATTATATCAGCCTGCATCTAAAATCTCCAATACAAGCACTCTGCTCCAGCATTTAGTCTGCTCCAGCATTTCTATTCAGCAGCACCTGTATCCTGCCCACAAACCCATTAGTTAATAAATTGGTCAGTTGTTCTCATGCATATTGTTGTTCACTAATGTTCTTTGAATAAAATCACTTGATCAAGTTTTTTTCTAACATTCCACACCACAATAAAAGTAATAAAAGTATGCATGATTCGTGCCGATATTGGTACCTGCCAACACTCAAAGCTGTGATATTGGTATTGTATCAAATGTTGTATTGCGATGCCCCATACATGGAAGCTACAGAATCAGCTGTGACTTCAATATTGCAGTTGTGACCCAATAAAGCAATATCTAATCAGTTAATACCATGTTAGATCAAAAACGACATGAGCCAACTGTGAAGTAGTCACAGTCTTCCAACAGTTCAAATTGTTTGTGTTTCTGGTCACCATGATTTAACTTTCTTTCCTGCACTCTGTACCCAAAAATCTGCCAAAACCATTTGACAAAGTTGGAGGCTTGTTTAACACTTAAGTGTTGTTTGGGCAGCTTCAGTGACGATTCTTCATTTGTCGCCTCTATCAGCACAACAGGATAATTGAATTACTTCAAAGTAAGAGTCTCATAGGATGCCACACTTGAAACACACACCTTCATATCAAGGCCTCATAGATATATATATTACAGTTGTATCAGATGAAGTCACATGTGGTGCTTGGTGCTTTTGCAAGTTTGAACCTCACATTGATGATTAGTATAATCGGCAAACAGCACCTCTGAGATATTCAAAGACAGAAAAGTTAGTTGCACTCAAAACTGACGACTATAAATTAGAAATGGCTGTGTTCAATAAGGGTATACTGTTCTTTAGGTGGTGACATAATGTGACAAAAATACCCTATGAGCCGCCGGCACATCACAAACAAGCTGCTCTACCTGCGCTGCGCCCCGAAGCGCTTTCCAAGCCGTCAGAGAGAGGTGTGTTAGTTCACACACACCGGAGTGGCAGGAGTGATAATTAGGGTGTTTAAGAGAGGGCGGGAGAGGTGACATGCTCTCACACATCAAAGGCCGCCCTTGTCAAGAATCCTCGCCAAATATTTTGAACGCTGTCAATGCAAAGAAGCGAGACTGCAGCTAAGAGGGTGTTATTATTCCTCAGAGTCTCTGAAGACCCACTTCTTCTGCAAGCAGGACTCATAGAACAGCACAAGGCAACTTCAGAGAGATCCTGTAGGTGGCAGGGTGTGGGGGGAGGGGGACTGCAAAGGAGGCAGTTGGGTCAACTTTTAATAGGGTGCATTAATGAGCCGAGACGCCACAGGCGACAGTGACACAGGTTTTAGAGACCTGCTCAGTGGAATAATTTCCATTAATTCAGGTGAGCCTCAGCTGTCTGCTGCCTCCGGGCCTGTGTGGATATTCTCTGGTTTGTATGTTTCTTGAAATTTAGATTGAGCGTACAGACAACTGCAATCTGCTGCATGATCTAGTAAACCTGTTTTGGTCTGTCTTTATCTTTCTCTAACCTGCTGTTGTTTCTTAAGTAGATTCCTGTTTACTTCTCCGATACAAACAAGCTAATCCTCCTGAGCTCCAGATTAATTCTCTGCAGATGATACTTTGTTCTAATTTGGGAATATTAAAAAAAAAATTATGAAAGACAAGTGCGGTCCACTTTGTTTGAGCATGTAGAGCTTTAACCTCGGAAGACCCGGAGATAGAAAAACATGAAAAATAAAGTTCAACCTTTTAGACAGCTTTGCAGGAGAACTTTGGAAATGAAAGTATAAGGTTGTCATATCTTTTTTGTAAAGTTTTATAAAAATGTCCAAATATTAAGGGGTGGTATTGTGTCTTTTTTAGGCACATAGTACAATTTTATAGCATGATAAAGTAACTGTTGACTTCAGTTAAAAAAATACACGAAACAAAACTTAAAAGAAACTTTACTTTGTAATTTAACACCTTGAAATTGGGCCTCTGTCTCTTTAAAAAGCCCTGCTCTGTGAGGAGGAGCTGTGTCTGTAAGGCGGAGCTAGGTCCAACCAGGCGTTTTGCACAGTTCAAAGGTTGCCATGGCAGATTAAAGGATTTCTCAAACATGCATGAAAGAATCAAGGCAACACTCCAGGTATGGTTTTAATGAGATACGTGATGTAAAGCTAAAAAACAAAGTCGACCTTGCATAATAATGACCCTTTAAATATAGTATTAAACATGCAGTACTGTGGATTTTGTACTAGGGGTGCACAAAAATTATGCAAGTTCTAGACATCGCAATGATCACCTAAGAAAATTTAAGGATATTCATGTACTTCATTTTGGTTAATTTGGTAGTGTGAATCACAGACATCTTGCTTAGCCAAGGTTTTTTAAGTTGTAGTTTGTTTTCCTGTTGGGCGAACTTGTATGCAAATTTCCTAACCAATAGCATTCCAACAGTAGGGTATGGACAAGTTCAAAAGTCCAGATTTATTTTCAAAAAATGTTTGAAATAAAGATGTTGTGACATTTCAACATCAGGTCTTACAGTTCAGTGCTCAACTTTTGACCTGCCATGTGGTATTTCTCTGTTGCGTGTCAATGATTATTCACTTTCTGCAAACTAGCAATTGAACAAAAACCACAAGGAACTGTCACAAAACGTCTGCAACGGATTTTGTGTTTCTTTAATGCAATGTGACAATGTGTTTTCACGTGAGAGTTTTTCATTACAGTTTAATCAAAGAAAGGCAATTTACATGCAAATTAAGGCGTTGTGTTTACAGAGAGTGTTCCTGGCTTACATCCAGATGCCCATATCAGACAGCCGCTGCTTTTTTTCCCCCTCCTCTCCGCTCCTATCTTAATCTAGCGCCAACTTTCTCACAATGACTTCCTGCGTTTGCAGGATAAGGAAGCACCTGAAATGGGGGCAATCACTGGGCATACTGACACGCAGATGGAGATTAAAGCACCATCTCCTTTTGGACAAGTGTTTGCCCGCTGGATGCCTGATAGGCCACCTGCACTCCTATCTCGTTAGTGGAGCCACTTCTAATCAGCCGGTTTTGAGGCTTGCAGCCTCATTCAGCAGCGGCTACTTTTAACACGACTCGTCTCTGTGTCAAACGCTACGAGTAATTTGAGTTTGTGTAAGCTGTACGCTTCAAAGCTAACATAGAGTTGACCGAGCTGCTAAAGAATGTGTGTGCAGAGTGGGCATGAGGTTAGCTGCGCTGCTAAATGAGAAGGAACGATAACGGCATAAGAATGCAACAGCTGCTTGCCTTGGCTTAGTCACCCTTTTGAAGAGGGGGGGACATTAAAAGTGAGCAGCCGCTTGTAATCAGTGCCAAATCAGAAGGGATGTGTCACTTAGTAAAAAACTAAGCAAGGGCAACTGACTGAGATATGATCTGACCCGCTGATTATGACAAAGAGCCTGAAACTCTTGAAGAGAGGAATGCCATTGTGAGGTGCATCCTGTGTGTGTTTTAATATTTCTTGGCTTGTCAGGCCAATTTTTCCTACAAACACTACATTATGAGGCCTCACTGCTCCTTATGGGGCCCAAAGCCTGAGCCATTTAAAAAACAAAATGCTGGTTTTGGGTTAGGAATTAGGTGTAGGACTAATATGTAAATTGAGTAAGTTATAAATAATTATTTTCACTGTCCATGTGAATATGAGGACGAGATTTTCACACTAGAAAACCTGTTTTGGGTGCCATCCAGACAAAATGGTTAAAAACTTTCTGGTTTTAGAAAAAAAAAAAAAAAAACAGTTCCCGTGTAGAAAGAAAAAGGTTTACTTCAAAAACTCAATTTGTACAAAGAAACAGGATTTTTCCTTTCTTACCAGATGAGCAGAAAAATATAGTGTGAAACAGTTTTTTTTTTTCTTTAAACCTAATTCTTTAAGGCAAAACATACAAAGGCACACATTTCTTGAGTTGAATTTAGAAATAAATAACTTATCTGATCATTCCCAAGATATGTAGAAAAAGCTTGATTCATTTCTGGTGCATTTATATAAATTTAAACCACTTAGAAGCAGATACTGCATTTACATATAGGCCTAAAATTCTGACCAAGTCATGACAGACTTGGATTTAAAGAAATTTTAACCAGCATCACCTCTCACAGATGGAGTAATATTAATTATTTAGGTTGATCCAAATAGAGAGCTCAAAGCAAAGATAAACGTTCAAAATTCCAATGGAAACATGGAAAATAGATTCCTTTTACTGCCGTCTCATTTCTCATAAAAAACTTTTTAATTGATTGGAAATAATCCTAAATCCAAATCTACGATGGTTTTTCTTAACAGGCTTCACCTCGATGCTTGGAAAAAATCCAAACAGTCAGATTTTATCTGTTAGTGATGCTAAAAGTGATTTTGTTCGTGAGTTTCTGCCCCACTGGGAAAGGGTGTGACCCTCTCTTGTCACAACTGGTGTTGAATGTAAACTGCATGATGGATCTACACTGAGAGCGCTCCCACATCACACATCATTAACCAGATCGTTCACCCTCCCCGCATCCTCAAGTCGCACTGCGATGCCCTGTGATGCGTAAAGGGGGCGCCACACCTTGATGTTTAGCACCGTTGCCACCTCACTGCTACTGCCCCTCTTGCCCCTCTTGCCGACCAGGGGGGCTCACTCACTCTATAATTAGGACCCACTGTCGTACCCTTCCCCCATCCTTGCTAATGGCACCAATTTGTATTCACTGTCAGGTCCGATGAGCCCTCATGCGGAGAGATGGCCTTATCGCGGGGGCCTCTGGCTCCCGTCACCTAAGACCCGCTCACTGACGGACAGAGGGAGACGGCGAGGCGGGGGGGAGGAGGGGCACCTTGTCTCCTTTTTCATGTAAACTCTCGTAACAGCAGACAGATGTGCTTTTGGTGCAACAAAGTGCGACAAAGAAGCCCCACCGCAAAAAAGGTGGCAAGCTCCGTCGAGCTCGTGGCATCTCTCCAAACAAATGGACGTCCGTCTCCCTCAGTCTGGTGGAAACGTATAAAAAGAGATGCATGTGGAATTTGGAGATGTGGTCAGGAAAGAGATCATCCCTCGAGTGTCCCGATTTAATAACACCCATCTGCAATAGCAGAGCTCTGTTTTAATGGAAACGGGGTTTTCACGGTCCGCACATCAATAAATAACACGTTCCCATCCCACATGTCTGATTTGGTAATCCTCTTCCTCGTGATTCCTGAGAATCATTCTGGAGGTCCTCAGAAAAAACGGCAGACATGCTGCTGTCTCTTCTGGATGACGCCTTGGTAACGCCTGCCTCGGCTAATGACAGTCAGCAGGGATGCTCAGATGGCCGCCAGGAGACACGGTGGAGGTCAAGGTTCATCTGTTGGCGGCGGTTGGCGATTTATGTCCTGGTCTAATCTCGGATTAACTCGGGGTCAGGGTCATCCCTCCTCAACCCAAGCAGAATCAGAAAACAGGGATCGCCTGGGGTAAAGTAGCATTATTGCATCACCTGTCCTGAATTACAATGAGTGCGTCCCAGTGGGGTAAACCGCTACAGGGTGAGCCGATTCTGTAAAACGTGGCTCAATGGACTCAAGGTCGCAAACTTTCTGCTGTTACTTGTCTTAATACAGAACTCCAGCTGCGACAGAGATCCTCACACACACTCCCACAGTGTAAGGAAGTGTGGGTCACCTCATGACCCCGTGACTCCGTCTAGCCATAGTAATGTGTGTAGTAGGTTCTGGTTTCCTGAGCACGTTTAGTGAAGAGAATTCATCTTCAAGATGATTTCATACAGTGGCCAGAGAAGGTAGCAGGAAAAAACAACAACTTGATATTTAATGGAGCAGACGCCACTAAGACTAAACCTAAAACCCTGGCTCAGAGAGCTGTGATACCTTCAGTCTCCCTTATCTTAACTCGGCATGCCTCAGCTGAATGTCAGACAATAATCCCTGCATGCTGGACACACTTAGAGGCAGAGAGAAAATTGCTGCCATGTCTGGCTCTGATGTCTGAGTCCAGACTGGGATAAACCTGGAGGACACCATCAGCCAGGAGGCCAGAACAGCGATAAACTATGGAAGATGATTCGCTGCCACCCTAAACTTGTGCTAAATGTCAGTGAGATTCCCCCGAGTTCACCGAAAACAAGGGGTCAATCCAGCTTCCCAGAAGAGGTTCACAAGAAAAAATGAGATCAACTAATAATATTTTGGGAATATGAATTTCTATTTTAGCTTTTCAAAATAAAGTAAAAAATTCAACAAGTCAAACAAGGGCCATTTATAGATCATAATTCCACAATGCCCACAACAACAAACTCTCCTTGATAATCATTTTGTCAGTATCATTCGATCACATCCATCTGGATCACAGAGATGTACAAGCTTTTGGGTTATTGGAAGTAAATTCATCTGGTACCCATGATGTCTTGCTACACCCCAACAAAACCCAGAACAAGAGACATTAAAAGACTCCAACTGATAGATAATATCTCTATAGTCGTTCCAATGGAAGAACTAGATAGTTTTATGTGTTTGGTTGAACAAGCAATATGCAAATGTCAGTCAATTATTTGAAAGATGCACAAATGATGGATTTTTATGTTGCCTCAAATCCTGGTCAGATCAGCTCAAAGGAACTACAGCAGAAGAAATGTTTGATCTTCAGGAAATCTTTAAGTGTTGTGTTTACACAACTGCAAAACACTGCAGTGGTCAAATACAGCTGATTCTTCAGCATGTTGACTTGTTTCAGAAAGGGAGGTCAGAAAATAGAGCATTGATCTCTCGGCTTTGTGATAGCTAAAGTATTCTGCACAGGATGCTTCGCCTTGGCCATAAACCAATCGACTGAACGAATCTCACTGTAAGAATCTCACCACCTTGCAGGGGGAAAGAAGCCCATTAAAACTCAAGTTTTCACCTTCTACACCACTGAAGCTGTCAAACGCCAAGAACAAAGTGATTTCTTATTTTCTTTATTCCTGAAATGAAAGTGGATTTTATTTTTATTACAAATGACACAGAATGTCATAAGCGCTGATAAACACTCATCTCTGATGTTTCTGGCATGATAAAAGCAACCGGTTTCATCAAAGGGAATCAAAAAGCTAGTTTAAGCTCTGCTAAGGATTAAAGTTGTCTTTGATAGTTGTGCAGTTTTCACTATTTCCCAATCTTTGGCTCTGTGAAAAGTAAATCCTTGTTCTCAAAAGTCTAAAAAGGAATGCAGAAAATCTTTCTCTTCACTAAGGTGGAGCGACTTTAAATTATATTTGTACCTTTGAGCCAACATCTTTGTTGTAAAAACCATTAATTTCTTAAGGGCCTTGCTTGAGTTGTGTGAACAAGCCTCTCCTCCATATATCTCTGTCTTTCTCAGGTGTTTTCTTAAAGTGACAGAGCAAGATTTACAGTTGCAAAGACACAGGATACAGCAGCTATGTGGCCGACACCAGTGGCCCACTGTTATGCCGGAGGGGTGCGATGAATGCCTCGCTTGTGTAGGGGGTCAAAGTGAGGGAGGCCAGTTGTTCCAGCCCCTTCCTGAGAATGACATCGATGCTCAACACATTGTGACAGCAGCTATTGTGGCCCGGCTCTAGTCCTCTTCCTCCCACCGGTCTCCCACTGCGCTCTCGTCCTCACCGGCGCCCCACCTCGCCGCTCGTTTTTCCTGTTTCTTGGGTGGGCAGACTAAGGTGCGAGTCGTTGAGAGGAAAATTTGCTGCGTTGGCGCCTCTGCGGTCATCAGTCACGCTTGTCAAGAGGCTGACGTTGTGGACAGAAGCAGGAAGCTGATGGGGCGTTTTGAACAGAGGCAGACGATCAGCTGGGTTCCAACCTGTCCATGAATCCCAGGCTTTGGGGGATAGGAAGTGGGATTAGGAAGCTAATCCCAGTTTTTTTGTCATGTGTACACCAGCAGCTTTAGTCCATTTTGTCTCATCACGTTTTTTCTATACAACCGGGCGTTCCTCTGACATGAAGATGATCAATTCTTTTTCAAACACCACTGTGTTTCGGGCCGCCTCACCGAGTCGGCACCATGGGAATCAAGGCTCACATAGCCGACTTCCTCCAAACCCAACTGATGCGGACACTAAGGGAAACCCATCAGCATCCAACAAGCTCCACAGAGTAGGGATGGGCAATATGCAAATATAGTTTTATCGCAACATTTCATGGTACTATTGTGATGACAATTAAAGGGACAAGAACTGTTTATTTTTTCCATGCATGGGATTGCAATTATATTTCCTTTAGAAGACCAGGAACAAAAAAGTGTGACTTATCAAAACTACCCACAGCGGCATTTAATCATATTTTCAAATGTATGGATTTTTATTTATACATCTTTACTGAACACACAATGGATGGAAATGACAAAACTAACAAGCTGAACAATACAGGCAGTTTTAGGGGTTTTTAAATATGATTGATTGGAATTTATTGTGACCGCAGTACATCAGAATTTGATCGTGATAAGAAATCGATCGCGATCAATGCTAAACGATACGATAAATGCAAACCAGAACCACAGAGGGTAAACTCACTGATCCCATGACCCTGACCCTGTAAGCTTGGAGTCCGTAAACTATGGTCGTTTTAAAAAGAACCTTCGAAAGCTTCGCAATCTTATCCTCTTTCTGAGTCAGAATGAGATAATCAGGTTTCCTTAAGAAGCACAGAATCAATCCGATGGGATCGGTTTTCCCTCAGGAGACCCGATTCCTGAGGCTCCATGTGTACAAGTGCAAAACAAACCTGTTTAAAACCCTTAAAAACAAACAAAACGTTGG
Source organism: Poecilia formosa (assembly GCF_000485575.1). Taxonomy (NCBI): domain Eukaryota; kingdom Metazoa; phylum Chordata; class Actinopteri; order Cyprinodontiformes; family Poeciliidae; genus Poecilia; species Poecilia formosa. The sequence goes on from NW_006800119.1 coordinate 119,765, forward strand.
AAATTAACAGCTTTTTTATAAAGCAGGTTTTGAAACAGTAGTCAATTATGCTTTCCACTGTTCTACAGCTCAAGTTGTGATGCATAGGCTCAGCGTTCGGCCCGACCGGAGCTTTGGAACATGTCTTCCCATGTTATCGCCTCAGTAGCTCCTCTGAGCTTTATCTCTTTAAGACTGTTATTCTGGACGACCACATGCCATAACGGCCTGATGAAGGTGGAGTTAAGGAGATAGTGTCCGAGGCGCTGGTTGGAGCTTTGCAGGGTCAGCAGGTTTACCAAGCCGATTTAGCCATCCCAGTTTGTCACTGGTAATCTCCTCGGCAGAAAGCGGGGTGATAAAATCAGCCCGATAACCGCGGGAGACGGACAGGATGAGGCAGACTGAGTGGGTGAGAGTGAGACGTCTTTGCTTGCCCTCTTAGACCTCGTCCCTCTCCCTCTCATGCACATGCTGATAATACACATTGCGTATATACACAAGGAAGTGAAGTGCCTGGCAGGAAGGTGTAAAATGTGAAGGTTCAAACGGTGCTGAACACCAGCAGGGATGCTGCCGTGGACACAAGTGGAAACGGTCCATTTTTTTCACAGTCAGTCTTTTCTGGAATGATTCTTATAGGGATGGGAATTTATCGTTTATCGTGATGCAGCAGCTTTGATTCATCATGGTCACAATAAATTCAAATTAATGATGTTTTAAATGCTCAAAAACTGTATTATGGGGAATTTTAGTTTTACCATTTTTCTTCACTGTTTAGTAAAGGTGTAAATATCAATAAATTAAACATATGATTAATGTGTGCATCTCAGTAATGCAAATCACATGTGACTGGTGTCCTGAAGGCACTATACACGTACGTAAAAAAAGAAAGAAAAAAAGAGTTATTGTCACTTATTACAATACTACAAACTATCGTGATAAAACTTAAGGTCCAAAATCCCCTAAAGAAGAAGTTTTTTCTTCTTCTTTGCAACATAACCTAAGCTGAGCCAGATTGGCTGGAACTTAATTTAAGATTCGCTCTATTCGATTTAAGTCCGTAATTTCAACACGCCAACATTCTTTGAGCCATGTCTTCATAGGGTTATAGTTGTGTCATGCTGTGTGAACATTGTGTCATAAAATCCCAGTAAAATTTATTTGTTTGCTGTTCTACTGTGAAAAAAAAAGAGGTATGAATATTTTTGCAAGGCACTGTAAATGAAATCAGTGCAGAAATGAAGCAATTCCATTTCTGGAGCTGGAAGGAAGAGACATGCTATAAGGAAGTGTGTGAAAAGTTCAGATTTGTTCTTCTGAGGCACAATATGGAGGTGTTTGCTTTGGCAGCCTCCACCAAAACCTCAAGTGACGGGAAAAATGAAAAGCAAAAAGAGCGACGTTCGGCCAAAGCATCCCCGATGTCTTCCATCCCTCTAGTCCGGCCTCTTTTTGCCCCACCATAAACACTTCATTTCTTCCCCAACTCAGGAAATATGCTTTCTAAATCATCAGAGCGCTGCGCAGTTATTCTCTCACATTCCCAGCCAAGCAGAATTAAACCTTGGTGGTGGGACGTTTATGAACAAAACTCAACCGACATGTCGCGTAAAGAAACAGACCTCGTAAAACGGTGAAGCTGATGGGTTTCACATCCCGCCCAGAGCCCGGCAGGACCTCATTTAGCAGCCAGCTTTCGCTGGGGGATGTTGGGAGGAAATGTGCGTGTCAGAAAGCATTTACCAACTTCAGGTGCAAACAGGTTAAAGTGTGACACGGAGAAAGTTCTGGAGGAAGAAATGCAGGCCCAGAGGTTGTTTTGGCTCTGCTNGAGATGGGAATAAATTCAGCACTCTTCGTCTTGCCACTGTGATTCCCTGGAGGGGGAAGGATGAGGGAGGGAACGTGTGCGTTGCCTCTGACACCTGTGGGACCCACGGGGCCCGGTGGGGGATGAAGTGTTAGAATAATGAGTGTAAGTTCATACAGAAAAATGCATGCAGTGAAAGCGAGGAATTTTTAATCAACGTCCCCGTGCCGGCTCTAGCTTCAGAAACGCGTCGTGGGCCGCGCCTCGCTACACAGTAAGCTGAAAACCTCTCAGCTTCTTCTCGGTGCGTACGTACGGGTGGGAGCGCGGGCTGCCGACACCTGTAATCCAGCAGAGGAGGCGAAAAAAAACAAACAAAAAACAAGCCACGCATGGAGGCCAGGATGACTGATGCTCGATGCTTGTGGCTTCCCAGCACACAAGCGCGTGTGGGTGATTGGCAGGAATTTGCGTATGAGTAGGGTAAAATGAAAGCAGTGGCATGTGATGACATGTCCTGTGGCCGAGCCTCGCAGACCGGAGTGCATCGTCTTTTTTTCGTTTTTTTCCCCACTCCCATCAGGGACAGAGACTGTGGCTCTGTGCCAAACACACTTCACTTGCAATTACCTATTCATCTTTGATTAACATCACCGCTCGAGCAAACAAAGAAATAAAAAAGAGAGAGAAGGTGCAGGCTAATTGACTCAAAGCCATGCCATAAAGTGAAGTGCAAAATAAAAAGAAGTTGCATATAATTATGTACACCCAAAGAAAAAATGTGTCTATATGGGTTCGTATAAAAATGTGACATAATTATCCTGCAGAAAAGCTGAAAAGTCAAAAAATAAAAATCAAACTAGAACTGAAGGCAGTTATCTACGGCTTCCAAGCTCAGCTAGTCCGGCCCAGACCTCAACCCTCCACACGCAAAATCCTACCTTAGTTCTGTCACATTAGAAGTTACAAACGCTGCAAAAGTATTCAATCCTCTTAAAATTTTTTGGCACATTACAAACTAACTTTATGGTATTTTATTGGGATTTTATGACAGACCAACACAACTTGGCACATAATCTTAAAGTGTAAAGTGTACGATGGATGGTTTTAAATGTTTGGAGGGAATCTGTGGAAAATATTAGGATTCAACACCCTGTGCATTGATAGCCTGAAATTAAACAGACTGCAAACAGTCGTTTTTATTTTAAAAAATTGGCATAAAGAGAATACAATTTGTGTTTCTGTTGCAAATGTGCAAAAAACTTTGTCAGTATTCCTCTAATGTTGAAAAAAACACAGTTAAATTATAACTTTGCATTAAATTGTCATTATTTACAAAATCATGCAAAGTTGGCACTTTTAATGGACTTTTAATGCAACTTTTAGAGCAACTTTGCATTAAAAGTGTCATTATTTACCGGATGACGCTTCATGACAACAGTCATAAACATTCATAAAGACTTTTTTATGTTCATGACAGATATTATGTAATGTTTATGACAATGTCATGTCAGTCTTATGCACACCCCTTCAAATAAAGTGTTACCAACACAGTCAACCACCTAAAGATGCAGCCTGGACAACAAAGCAACTATAAGATGACTTTGGAGGAGATACAGTGTGTTGCTATGACAACTAGTGGTCGCCAACTCCACAAATCCTGCCTTCATGGAGCAGCGCTGAGAAACAAATCCCAAGAAGATTTTTACTATAGTCAGAGCTACAAAGGAATGGTTCAGAGCCAATTAGGCCAATTTAATCAGTTAGAATGGCTTAGTCAAAGTTCATACAGAAATCAGTTAGTGAATCCTTGGCAGGATTTGAGCAGTTTTATTCACAGATGCTTTCTATGCAGTTGATCTAAACTTGAGCTATTTTGGAAAGAATGAGCATAAAAATTTGGTGTCTTCATGTGAAAAGCTGACAAAAACTTGGACAGTATTGACTCTGAATACAAGTGCAAGCCACACTTTTCAGATTTTCATTTGCAAAAAAAGAAAAAAAAAGTGTATGGTATTTGAATTATAAATATGTTTGAAAAGATACTCTATTACTTTGTGTTGGTCTACCACAGACATCCTAATACAATACATTAAAATCAGATCCAAGGGGCTCGAATACATTTTAAATAAAGGAACTATGAACTAATTTTGAAGTGAACTATTTCACGTTAAGCCTGTTCCAAAGTCTTTCGAGTGAAGACATGTTCAAGTATGCCGCTGTTTTCCTCCCCTCAAAGCGCAGCCAGTTGGATACAGATGGCTGGTGTTTGCTCTGGGCTAACAGGCCCTGCTGTGGGAGTGGGTCAGATGCTGACTCGGCCTCTGTGGGACGCAGCGCTGCTTGGGCGGAGCAAGCTGGATTCACTCAAACAAGCAGCGTGAGTGATTAGAATATCCACCGTTTCTGATATGAGACTAAATGCCATGCGCTGAAAGGGAACAAAAGCCTGTTTAATTCAAACTGCGCCTGGTGTTTTTAGCAGCCTGATCGGCCCCATTTCACATGATAACCCCGCGCTCATGCAAAACGTGGCATTTAACACATACAGAAAGCGGAAACGAACAAAGGACGATGACGAGTAAGACGGTGTGCTGCAACACTGAGGAGGACACAAAGAAAGTACGAATGAAACGTGAAATTCAATTTTGAGGATGGTGCACAAACTTAAAAAAAAAAAAAAAAAAAAAAAAGGCGCATGCTAAATGTTACAAAGATAAACAAATGATGGCTTTTAGATTAAAAATGGCATTGACAGGATGTGCTCAGACACAAAGAATGGAGGGCATGCTGCTGGTGACCGCCAGCCCCGGCAGTCCGCTGGGGCCGCGGCGCAAACAGGGGCCCGCATCGCACCTTCAGTCCAAGTGTGTCGTGCACCGCGCTGGGTTCGGCCGCGCGGCTGGCCCTTCCCCTGGCCAGGGCCATCTGCAGATACATGGACGTCTAAAACAGGAAACAGCAATACAGTCTGGATGTTACGCGGCTGACGAGGGAGGATCAAGGCCCTCCTTGTGCAGTCGGGTGAATTGCATGGGCCTCTTTTGATTGCAAAACATGATGAGAAACTCCTCAAGTAAAACATTTACCGCAAAAGCAGACACAGTGCCTTGGAGAAAAGTGTTCGTGCCTCTTGAACCTTTTCACTTTTTGTCATGTTACAAGCAGAACCTTCAATGTGTTTTGCTGGGATTTTACGTCAAACGCCAAAAACCGGTTTTTCTAAATTGCTTACGAATAAAAACGGTTCACTTTTCTTCACTAGCAACCACACATCATATTGCTGCTAACGCACAGTAAGGCTACAGCCACACAACAGGCATATGTGATTCCACATCCAACTTTTTCATGATTGTCTGAACAGCCCAATTCAGATCCTGTCATCAACTCGCACCCCAAAAAGTCTGATTTGTGTTACTTTCATATGTGGTACTAAATTGGATGTGTTTACAGTAGTTCTCAAAGTGTCATGTCACATTTTTCAGACTTTTATGTCACTGTAGTGACTTTTGCACCAGAAGAAGTCAGATGTGATAAATTAGGATTATTTTTCTTAGCTTCCTTTGCCTTGTTATGATCTTGTGGGAAATACTGTCAGCTCCCACTGCTTAACATCAAAATCGATCCAAAGACGGCAACATTATTTTCATTCCATTATTACCTCTGAAACAGAGCAATGCTGTGTGATGTCTGTGTTGTTCCTTTGCGCAGACGGGTCGCTTCGGGGTCGTAAACTGTTCACAGAGAAGTCTGAGTGCAGTCAGAGTTAACTAGCAGCACGAACGATCACGCAAAAAACAAAAAACTTAAATCTGATTTCAGCAAAAAATTGCAGAGGATCGAGACCTGCTTTGTGAACGCAGCTTAAATGGCAGCTGGAATGTCACATTTTTAAAAAAGATTTATTTCTGAAAATTGCACAAGAGATATTCAAGTTTAGAAATGTCCTCTGCAGAGGACAAAAATGAACTACTGGTAGTCAGGAGGATATCTTACGTCATTTTTTTTTTCTTAATTATTTCACATGAAATCCCGATAAAGTACATTAAAGTTTTTGGTGTACCGTCACAAAATGTGAAAAAGTTCAAGAGACTTTTAGCACACTATATATGGTCGTACTTGGTTCCACAGGAAGTACATGTTGCTGTAATTGTATGTCTGTAGGACGGCTGAACAGCAGCAGCCCTCCTGTCCTCCATTTAAATCAATGACAGCCAGATTATCCTACAACCTGCTAGAATCTGCAGCAAAAGCAAAAACATTTCACTAAAAACAGTTCCCAAAACCCACGTGTGCACACCGCTCCAAAACTATCCTCAAAGGGTCCAATCAGAGAACAACAGCCCGTCTGAATTAATAAGAACCAGGCACGTGTAAAAACTGCTTGATTCCTGACTTTTGGTTTACGAGCTGGCCCGCCTCAGAAAAGGTGCTGTTGGGGGGCACGACTCGGGCCGTCTGTTTGCTGTTCCAGAGAAAACAACAGGCCTCATTAATGGAACATTCCACTTGCACCCCATAATGGGAGCTCCCACTTCCAATTACCAAACATCCCACATGGTGGAGTCTGGCAGGTGGCCTGCCTGGATGAATGCATGAAGCGGTGGATGGATATGTGAGCGACTGGATGGAGGTCCTTGATTAGCCTTGTGGTGCTGGGGGTGGTGGGGTGGTCACAGGCGAACTGTGTGTTTTTAAAGGGAACTCATGCAAACCGTGCTCTCTGTGATCTCTAGAGGAAGCAGTAATGCAGCAGTTTAGTGCTTTTTAAAATGGATATCCCCTTAATTGCTGTTTGGGAACAAGTGAGATATTAAAAACAAAAAATTTTTTTTAAAAATAACAGTGAGGTGTTACTGGGGAGTGTGGCAAAGTCGTTAGTTCAGGCTTCCAGTAAATGCTGAGACCAGAGAGGGAGGCGGGTTGCTTTACTGCATGTGGACACATGGCACCGAGAGCTGGTTTTCAAATGATGGAGGAAAACCGTCATAAAGGGTCGACGTTGGCCTGGTCCCAATACTCCCACTTCCACCCTTATGTCCTTCAAACGCGCGTTCCTGCTGAAGGGTTCGAGTTCCTGCTGAAGGGTTCGAGTGCGTTTTGTGTCCCAGTTCTCTTTCGCCACGTCCCCTTGGTCCCTCAAGCCACACTTTGGCTTAAGCCAAAGTGTGGCATGACATCGCTCAGAGCACAGTGGATAAAATTAGGTTGAATAGATCAAAGTGTATTACCCATAATACATTGCTGCGTGATGAATTGTGGCAGAGATGCACTAATCCGATATTGGTATCTGCATCGGTCCTGATAGTGTAAAAAAATTCTACATCAGGTATCAGTGACAAAAAGGGACGATCTATTCAATCTAATTTTATCCACTGTGCTCTGAGCGATGTCATGCTTTATTATTCATTTTATTTTTATAATTCCTACACTTTCTGAACCATTTGAAAAAAGGTTTGTCGTTTAATTTTTACGTTTGACCAATGAAGTCAACATATTGTTTATGTCAGTTGTATTAAACTGTGTTGTGTTGATGCAGAGTTATCAAATACATTTGTAATTCAGTACATTTACTCTGTGCTTACAAACAACATTTTAATTCAGCACTGTTTTTCTGTATCGTCTAAAACTGAACCTCAGATGTCTGTACCAGTCTCGGATGTTAAAAAAGTGGATCGGTACGTCCCCACATTTGCACTTGAACCTCTCTGTGCACTCTGAGTGGAGTACACACTTCATAGAGGAGCGTATGGTGTGGTGAGCGTTTTGGGACAGGGCCAAGGTGAGGCGGCAGGAGGGAAAGGTTTGACAGGTGAATCCTTAATGCTACAGGTGGAGAAAACTGTTTCCATCTACTGAGAGTGTCTTCTTTGGCTCCGCAGTGTTCAGGTTCTAGTTTCTAACCTGAGGTTTACGCCCGCGGTTGACGAAGGTGCAGACTGGATTGTAGGCTCCTGTCCCGCAGATGTACAGGTGAGTCCGGTTCCATGGCTCAATTAGACGGATGAAGTTTGCACACTCTTCCTGGAAACGGGAAAAACAGTAAAATTATTCCTGGTGAAATCCAAATAAAAAGCAATTCATGTCATTTTATTAACAGGTGCACCGTCTGCTGATTTGCCAAAATGAAGCGGTACAAAATGTAGAAATATTAAAAAAAAAAAACTATCATCCAGTGGAAGCCACTCAGTAATCTGTTGATGTCTGCTTGGCTAGGCAGGAGGAAATCCTTTTTTACTGGGCTGATTTCAAAACCTTTCAAACTTGCCATCCACATTAGAAAGAAAAAAAAAAATCAACGGAGAGAATTGTATACTTTCAATGTTCCATATTTTTGAAAGCGTTGATGGGAATCACCCAAACAGAACGACCCTGCAGATTTTACAAGCGCAGTCTTCACACATACTTACGCTGGCATCCTTCCCGCTCACGAGGCATTCTGTCCGCCTTCGTTCGGACACTGGCCAATGGATCTGCAAAGGCGAGACCAGAATGTGTTTCATTGCTACGATCAAACCTGTTACGCATCAGCGTCATTTATCGAATCTCTAGGTTAAAGTTACAAATTCAAATCCACAAATGTTAATATCAGTTCTGCTGAAATGGCTATAATGTTAACATAGTTTTTAATAATATTTATGTCTTGCAACACATTACAGAAACCAACATCAAAAAAGTGCAGTCCAATAAAAACAACCCATAAGGCTGCAGCTGGGGGGAAGAAACAACCAGAAATGTTGATGCACTTCATTGGGAAAGTCCAAGACAAAGTAGCACATAATAGTGAAGTGGAAGGAAAAATATCCATGGTTTTAAAAAATGTCAAAGTAAAATTCTGAAAAGTAAGGAATGTCTATATTACATTCCCTTAATTCGGTGGTGGAAAAGTCGTGAAGACGGGATGCCCTACTTCAGCATGAAAAAAAAAAAACAGGCAGAAAACCTGCTGGAGGTTACAAAATCACCTGAAACTTTGACTAGACTATTGATTTCAGACCTGGCAAATGAAATTTTACTAGGCTAACCTTGAACATTCTATGTTTTAGAATGGCCTAGTCAAAGTTTAGATCTAAAATACTTTGACTATGCCATCATCTTACATGAATGTTCTATGGTATAATCTGATCCAGTTCTGACTGTATGCCTAACAAATTAACTTTCACTAGGCCATCTTAAGACATGACTAATTATGTTTCAGAATGACTGAGTCAAAGTTCAGACCCAGTTTAAATCTGAGTCAAGACTTGAAAATGTATCTTCTCTCATGATCTTCATTCAATCATACTGAGCTAAAGGTGCTGAACAGGCAACTAACTGTATTACGTCTCCAGATGTGCAAACCTGATAAGAGACAGACCCTGACTTGTAAATGCAAGAACATATTTTGGAAAAGACGTCAAAAAGCCTTTATTTTGATTCCACCTCACAGTTGTGTGTTGCGTTGTGTTTTTGGCCTGGAAGCAGCTGCTGAGGTGAAGACGTTTATCCCAGATTAGGGTCATAGTGAAAGCCATAAATAGAAGTCTTACAATATGTGGACTCTTGTTGATGTCATGGAGGTCTAGGGACAGGATGTGGTCCTTGCTGCCAACATACATGCGGTCGTGGTCCTCATCCATACGGAGGATCCGGTAGTCGGACGCATTCAGCAGGTAGGCAAAGTGATGAGCTGTACCAGTGGACCTCAGTTCTGCATGGAGACAGAAACGGTTTTGTTTATGACAGCTGAACGCATTCATGTATGCACATTTTCTCATACACACAACTGACATACTCCTCATGCCACTGCAGCATAGCAACATGAACTTATCTGATGGTTTTCCATGATCACAACGGTAACCTAACACCGCACATTAGAGATAAGTGCTACCGAGGGGCTGTCACACTGTGTTGATGGGTTAATACCTCCTGAGTGGATCAAAAGATCTGGGAAATATCCCACCAGAGACTGCCTGTGACTTTCTGTGGGAAGTCAGAGAAAACAGATGCTGCACTCTGATACGAGGTCAACAAGTGACTTCTGTACCACAGAGTGGGGCTCCGTAACCCTCCGATGGGTTGGGGTGACCAAACTTTTTTGCAAAGGGGGCCAAATTTGGTGTGTTAAAAATGTATGGGGGCCGACCTTGGCGGATGTTCTTTACATAGAACAAAAATATATTTAAACAAATTTCAGCAAGCCATTCTGTGTTTCACATTTGCTTTTTTATTTTAATTTCAGCGATCTTAAGCATGTCTTTTGGTTCATTTGAAACATGCATATCATATGCAATTGAAAATTCATTTAACTTTTTTAACTAACTTTTTTCTAACGGTTAAACACAAGTAATTGTACTCTTGAGTGCAAACTACATTTGAAACATAAAAAAATATGTCACCATAGCAGTTCAATATTTACAGAATTTCTAAATAAAACAACAGAGAAATGAGAAAGTAATAGTCATATCAACAAGTGCCGGGCTCATTTTTTAAATATGATATATTAGTAACTATAAATGTTGATTAGATTTTTAAAAGTTTATTATTCTGGAGTGAAAACTGAAAACTTGTCTGAATTTATGACCGATTTTGATCTTAAAAAACATAATTTATTCAGAGACTTATTGTAAATGGCAAATGACTTGTCTGCATTAATGTGATGGGTGATACTGAGATCTGGACTGCAGCACATAGGCCAGGTCTGGCGCAAAATCAGTGGTATTGATGCGCAAGATGTCTGTAAGTGAGAGTCCGTTAGCCATGTTAGAACACGGCTCTTATTTAAGTTAATAACCGAGAATGTCTTCTCACACAAATACGTCGACCCAAACAAGCTTAGCATTTTCTTACCAAATGCTCGAATCTCTCGAAACCCGTCCTTAAAAACCTGTCGGTAAAAGTTGGCGAGAGAAAGCTACTGGTGCCGACCGCGGCTCTCTGCAGATCAATGAGCTCCAGCTGCAAATGGTCTGAGTCACACAGGCTGCTGCCCTCTAGTGGGTAAACAAGGAACAGCGTTTAGTGTGTAAGCTACGCCATATGCAGGTATGGCATATGGCGTAATACATTGCTGCCCAATGTATTAATTCTACTTGCGGGCCAGACGCTATTGATTTTATGACAGAGGCTGCGGGCCAGATGAAATTTCACCACGGGCCGCATTTGGCCCCTGGGCCGGACTTTGGACATGTCTGGTTTAAACATTCCAGTTCTTGATAGAACGCCATTCTCTGAAGGTCAGAAAAGCGCGGCGAGCCCTTGGCAACACAATGTAGTGGACATGTACTGGCACGCCGAGAGGTACAAACTCTTCTGTCAGCTCGCCGTTGGAGTGTTTGTTTGATACGTTCTCCTTGGTTCAGCGACCAACTACAGGCAGAGCGGCGAAGCCGTCGCTCCAACCACAGAGGTCACACGCCCCACCATAGACAAACACACTCCTCTGCCGTCTATAATGAGAGGCAGGGACGGATGGCATTCACATATACTGCTGGGCAAACAAGAGTGCTCGCTCAAGGAGCAGGAACGTCCTGCTTCAGTGGCGAGATTTACTCTCAATCCACCTTCGAGGAATCTTTTGAGGTTCTTTTACACTAATTGTGTGGCCAAGCTGCAGTGGAAAGAAACCAGAAGTATAAACTGTCAAATATAGTTAGCTGTGTTTGGCTTTTACACAGCGATCCAAACAGAGGTCTGCTGGGATATAACGATAGAAGCCAAGGAGGAAATGTGGGACGTCAGGCCTGTGGAGTAGTTTTTGCACACAGGGGGTTACCTGCCCTTAAAAAGGTTTTGGGGCTGTGTTTTTTTGCAAGCCATGTATGTGTAAGTCATGTTCTGTGTGGTTAAAACTGTCAAGAAACATTCCTTTGAGGTGTTTTAGAGGTCTGAACGCCCAAGAATGCATAGCCATCAACATGTCCGGCATGAGGCCTTAAAATAAACACCATCTCTGGACCTTTCCAAACAGACTCCCCCGAGGAATCCGATCTTGGCGTCTTTCCAGCCAGATCTAAATTTACCATGAGGGTTACATCAATAAGCAAGGATTAATAGCATTAGATTGGCTCTATTTGTATAGTTCGATTTAATAACTGTGTCCGCCGAAGGAATGTTTATAGGTTGGCCAGGTGATTGGCATCTGTCAGAGTTCTCTCGCACAAGGTTGGACCCCTCGATTATTTGTGTAGGAGTCTTACGCTGAATGATGAGTCCCTGTGTGTGTGTCTGCGATAGTACACACACACACACACACACACACAAGTGCACACACACTTCCCGAGGGCCAGTTCAAGTCCTTCCTGAAGCAGGTTGTCAGCAGCTCTTCGGTTTGTGTTTGTTGTCAGAGAGAAGCTGGATAAGACCATCTGTCAGCTGAGGAGGGAATGTGAGCAGCGCAAAGCAACAGTGTGCCCTACAGAGAATTGTGCATTAGGAAACAAACATGTAATCTAATCCCACAGCCATCGGATAACGAGCGCAAAGGCTCCTTTAAATCTATAATGCAGCGCGTTTGAATCTCGAGTCCCCAGATCAAACATCGGTGAATGGAGTGTCTTTCCCCATACCGCTGAAGAAACCCAACCTCGTAGATCATTCATTATGGCCAAATCAGATAAAAATGTCTCATATAGCGTGTATACCCTTTGAACTGTTTTACAGTATCTCACATTACAATCATCCATACACTCCTATGCATTTTATTTGGCTGTTATGTGACAGACCAACAGTAGGGAGGTTGAATACAACAATATTTGGAGAACCACCTGTGTTTTGATGTATTCCTTGGTCTGTACGATGCAACTCCTGAGGCTTCCACAAAACAGCTGGATTTGTACTAATATTAAACTAAACGCTATTTACTAATCTGGGGTGTTCTGCAGTCAGTTAGTTAGATTTTATTTAGGGGTATCAGACTGACTTTAATAATGTCTCAAAACCTTTCCCAACAAATTCTCATTCCTCTTCCCTGTCTGGTGCAACTTTCTGTGGGTCTGTCACATAAAATCCTAATAAAACACATTAAAGTTTGTGAATGACAATCTACTTTGACTTGTGGATACTTCACTACATTTGTAACTCACAGTATGCACAATATTTCACACTGGACTGCTTTCTAAGAACGAGAATAAAGCTGTTGGACTCTCTTGGAAAAGTCGGTCCAGCAATCAGACATCATTCCCCGTTCTGTCAGACTTTCCTCAGCTTAACCTCAAAGTCAACCTTCGCCTCAGGCGGGGCCAGGCGGCATTGTGCTCCGCTGAAATGTTGACCGAGGATGTATAATGGCAGCAGCCCAGCAGGTCTCCGGGCCGAGGCTGTTGCCTGCCAAGCTGCGTGTCACAATCAGCCTGAATGAGACGTGTAAAGAGACTGCTCTGCTCAAGAAAAACACGGTCAAGAAGCCGTTAATCATGCCGCTGTGTTAATGTGAGCCGTCATTCCCAGGAGGCGGCAAAATGAGTCGCGTTTGCTGCCGGAATCATTTAAAACGCTGGCAGCTAAATCAAATTTGCGAGTGATCCCTTTGCCATTTATTGAAGCAGACGTATAAGATTGCACCCTGGATCCCCAAACTCGCCTACAAAATTTGCAGTTGCAGATTACAATTACAGGAAAGGCTCAGGCAAGCTGAGCTGCTTTGCTCTTTGTCAGACACATTAGAGCAACACAAGAGACTTATCCGTGAGATTTAAAGGCTGGAAGTGGAGCATAAGTGTGTCTACTGAAGCCAGATAAACACTTAAAGAAGCCCATTACTGCACGTAGGTTCAGTTTGTGGGGGGTTCAGTTTGTGCACCACACTGCATGTCTGAATTTGTGCACGGGACTCTAAGCAGTTCCACAGCAAGACAGAGTGAGGTACGAGCGAGTCCTGATCTGGTTCCACTCCTCAGTCTGCTGAACGCAGGCAATCCAGGCCTCTCGCCGACATCTTGTGGCGATGTTGGCCGACACGGCCCACTGCCCGTTCCCATAACTCAACGCTCCACCGCGGCTGTAAGGAAGGTCATTACCGGGGTTGGAGGACAGGGAGCGAGAGCTCAATGGCTCCTCCAGACATTCGAGCTCAATGCTGGAATCAGAGGCCCGATAAATGATGAATGCAGAGCTGATGATTGATCGCACAGGATGTGGGAAACTGACCAAGACACAGTAGCTTTATGAATTGTAAGGTAAGCAACTTACTTTTTGCATCCAGACCTGCAAGGCAGCTTAACCTCAAAGTCAGAGCTACAGGTCCACAGTGCGACCATTGTTCAACAAGTAGGATCTGATACTCTGTTGGTTTTTCGTTGAGAGTCTGGTCACTACATTGATGTAAATACAAGTATTAGATGCTTCAGCTAAACCCTCAAAGCCTTTCTACACACATAAACCTTTAAAAAGCCCTTAATCCCCCCCACACACCAGACCTACCTGGTTTAAATGTTTAAATCTACCCATTAGGGACATGAAGAGCATTTCAATTGTTTCTTAGCCTGCAACTACACAGATCTTGCAGCTTTGAGTATTGAAGGATACTGAAATTCACCCATACTATATCATCACAAATCATACAAAGTTTTATTATTTTGTAGTGTGGAATGTTAGAGAAGGTTTGAACAAGTGTTATTAACAACAATAGGTACAAGAACAACCAACCCATTTATTATTAACTAGCATGTTTGTGTGCGGGACACAAAGTGGTGCTGGACAGAAATGCTGGAGCGGAAATTTGGAAATTTTAGATGCAGGGTAATATGATCCAACAGCCGTTTTTCTGGTTGATATCAGACCTTTGAATATTAGCAATAAAAGCTAATGTTAAACAAAGACTCATCATTAGATGTGTCCAAAAACTAATGAAAAAAGTTTACATATTTAGGCTCTAAGTAAATTTAATAAATAACAGTTCATCATTTGTACCAAACTGGGCAGCCATATTGAACTGAAGTGTTTGTGTTGTGAGAAAGATCCATTTATCTTTATTCAGGGAGCAAGTTTCCCGTTTGTATTTCCAGCTTGGGAATGTTTTTATTTCAACTGAAACTTGCAAGTGGATAAGTGTTTTTTTTTCTCTCTTCATTGTGACAAAACACAACTGTTCTGCAGTTTAAAAATGCCTCGACTGTGTGGTGGTAACAGGACACCTTTAGAGGACCGTCTGTATCTAGGCAGGTAGTGAAAGTTTGAGAAGCGCTCCCTCAGACCACAACAAGTAACTTTGTGTAAACGAGGAGTACAAACATGGTGAAGAGATATGGCACACTGTCAGACAGAGTCAGCCCCCCCAACCCCGATCCCTCCACTCCATCCCTCCGTCTAGGAGAATATTTGGCTGCTGACGGTGATCTCCGGGGCTGCAATGCCTGCATGTTACAGCCCATCTCTCCATCTTAAATTAATAGCCGACGGGCCACGTTTACTTTGGAAATATGTTCAGCCTGAAAAGGTTCACAGGCAGAACTCGCTCTCATGAGCGAAATAAGAAATAAGGAGGTGCACCGCATTGCAGCTTTATAGGAAATTATTCCCCGATGCTGTTATCCAAAGGAAAGAAGGGGCTGAATTTTAGGTATCGTGTTCAGTTAATGCTTCGTACCCCGCAGTGTGCTTCGGTTACCGGGCAGGACTTCCTCCCATTAAGAAAGGATAACTGCATCCAAAGTGACTTAGCAGTACACAGGTAATCCCACTCAAAACGCTCCTGGCTGTTTCTCAACAAAGCATCAGGTTACTGATGGGAAAAATTACATTTTCCACTTTTTAGACAAAGAAAAAATCATCTATTTTTACACCACCGTTTCATTTTCTCCCTCTTCTGTTTATTTTCAACAGAGGATGATATGACATGGATGTAGTCATGGAGCCGAACCGATGCACGTAAACAGATCCTTCAGATCCACATCCTTGATCCTGACAGTGGGGTGTGTGTGCTCACCACTTGACACCGAGATGGGTGTTCCTCCACGCTGCATATTTCTCAGGTTTCAAATTTGGAGAAATTAAAAGTGCGGGCCAAAGCCTCTGCCAGCACAGGACATGTCTCTGCCTGCAGAACTCCCTGCAGAAGAGTGTGATAAGTAGGGGGGGATAAAATGTGGGCAAAGGGGAGAATGAGAAGTTTGCGGCCTGATTCTTGACCCTCAAAAAGCAAGGGAACCATGAACAAAATGTGTAGCAATGATCAACTCAGTTTACAGCTATTTGATTTTCAGTCTGAAAAGGACAAAGTGCACCAATAGATTTAGTCCGTCCATTTAGTTTCTTTAATTTATCTCGATCCGACATTGGTATCAGAAATCAGTCCAATACCAACAGATCCTTCAGATCCACATCCTTGATCTGAAGGAAAAAAATAAAAAATAAAAAAATGCATTGGATTATATCAGCCTGCATCTAAAATCTCCAATACAAGCACTCTGCTCCAGCATTTAGTCTGCTCCAGCATTTCTATTCAGCAGCACCTGTATCCTGCCCACAAACCCATTAGTTAATAAATTGGTCAGTTGTTCTCATGCATATTGTTGTTCACTAATGTTCTTTGAATAAAATCACTTGATCAAGTTTTTTTCTAACATTCCACACCACAATAAAAGTAATAAAAGTATGCATGATTCGTGCCGATATTGGTACCTGCCAACACTCAAAGCTGTGATATTGGTATTGTATCAAATGTTGTATTGCGATGCCCCATACATGGAAGCTACAGAATCAGCTGTGACTTCAATATTGCAGTTGTGACCCAATAAAGCAATATCTAATCAGTTAATACCATGTTAGATCAAAAACGACATGAGCCAACTGTGAAGTAGTCACAGTCTTCCAACAGTTCAAATTGTTTGTGTTTCTGGTCACCATGATTTAACTTTCTTTCCTGCACTCTGTACCCAAAAATCTGCCAAAACCATTTGACAAAGTTGGAGGCTTGTTTAACACTTAAGTGTTGTTTGGGCAGCTTCAGTGACGATTCTTCATTTGTCGCCTCTATCAGCACAACAGGATAATTGAATTACTTCAAAGTAAGAGTCTCATAGGATGCCACACTTGAAACACACACCTTCATATCAAGGCCTCATAGATATATATATTACAGTTGTATCAGATGAAGTCACATGTGGTGCTTGGTGCTTTTGCAAGTTTGAACCTCACATTGATGATTAGTATAATCGGCAAACAGCACCTCTGAGATATTCAAAGACAGAAAAGTTAGTTGCACTCAAAACTGACGACTATAAATTAGAAATGGCTGTGTTCAATAAGGGTATACTGTTCTTTAGGTGGTGACATAATGTGACAAAAATACCCTATGAGCCGCCGGCACATCACAAACAAGCTGCTCTACCTGCGCTGCGCCCCGAAGCGCTTTCCAAGCCGTCAGAGAGAGGTGTGTTAGTTCACACACACCGGAGTGGCAGGAGTGATAATTAGGGTGTTTAAGAGAGGGCGGGAGAGGTGACATGCTCTCACACATCAAAGGCCGCCCTTGTCAAGAATCCTCGCCAAATATTTTGAACGCTGTCAATGCAAAGAAGCGAGACTGCAGCTAAGAGGGTGTTATTATTCCTCAGAGTCTCTGAAGACCCACTTCTTCTGCAAGCAGGACTCATAGAACAGCACAAGGCAACTTCAGAGAGATCCTGTAGGTGGCAGGGTGTGGGGGGAGGGGGACTGCAAAGGAGGCAGTTGGGTCAACTTTTAATAGGGTGCATTAATGAGCCGAGACGCCACAGGCGACAGTGACACAGGTTTTAGAGACCTGCTCAGTGGAATAATTTCCATTAATTCAGGTGAGCCTCAGCTGTCTGCTGCCTCCGGGCCTGTGTGGATATTCTCTGGTTTGTATGTTTCTTGAAATTTAGATTGAGCGTACAGACAACTGCAATCTGCTGCATGATCTAGTAAACCTGTTTTGGTCTGTCTTTATCTTTCTCTAACCTGCTGTTGTTTCTTAAGTAGATTCCTGTTTACTTCTCCGATACAAACAAGCTAATCCTCCTGAGCTCCAGATTAATTCTCTGCAGATGATACTTTGTTCTAATTTGGGAATATTAAAAAAAAAAAATTATGAAAGACAAGTGCGGTCCACTTTGTTTGAGCATGTAGAGCTTTAACCTCAGAAGACCCGGAGATAGAAAAACATGAAAAATAAAGTTCAACCTTTTAGACGGCTTTGCAGGAGAACTTTGGAAATGAAAGTATAAGGTTGTCATATCTTTTTTGTAAAGTTTTATAAAAATGTCCAAATATTAAGGGGTGGTATTGTGTCTTTTTTAGGCACATAGTACAATTTTATAGCATGATAAAGTAACTGTTGACTTCAGTTAAAAAAATACACGAAACAAAACTTAAAAGAAACTTTACTTTGTAATTTAACACCTTGAAATTGGGCCTCTGTCTCTTTAAAAAGCCCTGCTCTGTGAGGAGGAGCTGTGTCTGTAAGGCGGAGCTAGGTCCAACCAGGCGTTTTGCACAGTTCAATGGTTGCCATGGCAGATTAATGGATTTCTCAAACATGCATGAAAGAATCAAGGCAACACTCCAGGTATGGTTTTAATGAGATAAGTGATGTAAAGCTAAAAAACAAAGTCGACCTTACATAATAATGACCCTTTAAATATAGTATTAAACATGCTGTACTGTGGATTTTGTACTAGGGGTGCACAAAAATTATGCAAGTTCTAGACATCGCAATGATCACCTAAGAAAATGTAAGGATATTCATGTACTTCATTTTGGTTAATTTGGTAGTGTGAATCACAGACATCTTGCTTAGCCAAGGTTTTTTAAGTTGTAGTTTGTTTTCCTGTTGGGCGAACTTGTATGCAAATTTCCTAACCAATAGCATTCCAACAGTAGGGTATGGACAAGTTCAAAAGTCCAGATTTATTTTCAAAAAATGTTTGAAATAAAGATGTTGTGACATTTCAACATCAGGTCTTACAGTTCAGTGCTCAACTTTTGACCTGCCATGTGGTATTTCTCTGTTGCGTGTCAATGATTATTCACTTTCTGCAAACTAGCAATTGAACAAAAACCACAAGGAACTGTCACAAAACGTCTGCAACGGATTTTGTGTTTCTTTAATGCAATGTGACAATGTGTTTTCACGTGAGAGTTTTTCATTACAGTTTAATCAAAGAAAGGCAATTTACATGCAAATTAAGGCGTTGTGTTTACAGAGAGTGTTCCTGGCTTACATCCAGATGCCCATATCAGACAGCCGCTGCTTTTTTTCCCCCTCCTCTCCGCTCCTATCTTAATCTAGCGCCAACTTTCTCACAATGACTTCCTGCGTTTGCAGGATAAGGAAGCACCTGAAATGGGGGCAATCACTGGGCATACTGACACGCAGATGGAGATTAAAGCACCATCTCCTTTTGGACAAGTGTTTGCCCGCTGGATGCCTGATAGGCCACCTGCACTCCTATCTCGTTAGTGGAGCCACTTCTAATCAGCCGGTTTTGAGGCTTGCAGCCTCATTCAGCAGCGGCTACTTTTAACACGACTCGTCTCTGTGTCAAACGCTACGAGTAATTTGAGTTTGTGTAAGCTGTACGCTTCAAAGCTAACATAGAGTTGACCGAGCTGCTAAAGAATGTGTGTGCAGAGTGGGCATGAGGTTAGCTGCGCTGCTAAATGAGAAGGAACGATAACGGCATAAGAATGCAACAGCTGCTTGCCTTGGCTTAGTCACCCTTTTGAAGAGGGGGGGACATTAAAAGTGAGCAGCCGCTTGTAATCAGTGCCAAATCAGAAGGGATGTGTCACTTAGTAAAAAACTAAGCAAGGGCAACTGACTGAGATATGATCTGACCCGCTGATTATGACAAAGAGCCTGAAACTCTTGAAGAGAGGAATGCCATTGTGAGGTGCATCCTGTGTGTGTTTTAATATTTCTTGGCTTGTCAGGCCAATTTTTCCTACAAACACTACATTATGAGGCCTCACTGCTCCTTATGGGGCCCAAAGCCTGAGCCATTTAAAAAACAAAATGCTGGTTTTGGGTTAGGAATTAGGTGTAGGACTAATATGTAAATTGAGTAAGTTATAAATAATTATTTTCACTGTCCATGTGAATATGAGGACGAGATTTTCACACTAGAAAACCTGTTTTGGGTGCCATCCAGACAAAATGGTTAAAAACTTTCTGGTTTTAGAAAAAAAAAAAAAAAAACAGTTCCCGTGTAGAAAGAAAAAGGTTTACTTCAAAAACTCAATTTGTACAAAGAAACAGGATTTTTCCTTTCTTACCAGATGAGCAGAAAAATATAGTGTGAAACAGTTTTTTTTTTTCTTTAAACCTAATTCTTTAAGGCAAAACATACAAAGGCACACATTTCTTGAGTTGAATTTAGAAATAAATAACTTATCTGATCATTCCCAAGATATGTAGAAAAAGCTTGATTCATTTCTGGTGCATTTAT
Source organism: Poecilia formosa (assembly GCF_000485575.1). Classification (NCBI taxonomy): domain Eukaryota; kingdom Metazoa; phylum Chordata; class Actinopteri; order Cyprinodontiformes; family Poeciliidae; genus Poecilia; species Poecilia formosa. The sequence continues at coordinate 139,946 of NW_006800119.1, forward strand.
ATACATTTAAACCACTTGGATGCAGATACTGCATTTACATATAGGCCTAAAATTCTGACTAAGTCATGACAGACTTGGATTTAAAGAAATTTTAACCAGCATCACCTCTCACAGTTGGAGTAATATTAATTATGTAGGTTGATCCAAATAGAGAGCTCAAAGCAAAGATAAACGTTCAAAATTCCAATGGAAACATGGAAAATAGATTCCTTTTACTGCCGTCTCATTTCTCATAAAAAACTTTTTAATTGATTGGAAATAATCCTAAATCCAAATCTACGATGGTTTTTCTTAACAGGCTTCACCTCGATGCTTGGAAAAAATCCAAACAGTCAGATTTTATCTGTTAGTGATGCTAAAAGTGATTTTGTTCGTGAGTTTCTGCCCCACTGGGAAAGGGTGTGACCCTCTCTTGTCACAACTGGTGTTGAATGTAAACTGCATGATGGATCTACACTGAGAGCGCTCCCACATCACACATCATTAACCAGATCGTTCACCCTCCCCGCATCCTCAAGTCGCACTGCGATGCCCTGTGATGCGTAAAGGGGGCGCCACACCTTGATGTTTAGCACCGTTGCCACCTCACTGCTACTGCCCCTCTTGCCCCTCTTGCCGACCAGGGGGGCTCACTCACTCTATAATTAGGACCCACTGTCGTACCCTTCCCCCATCCTTGCTAATGGCACCAATTTGTATTCACTGTCAGGTCCGATGAGCCCTCATGCGGAGAGATGGCCTTATCGCGGGGGCCTCTGGCTCCCGTCACCTAAGACCCGCTCACTGACGGACAGAGGGAGACGGCGAGGCGGGGGGGAGGAGGGGCACCTTGTCTCCTTTTTCATGTAAACTCTCGTAACAGCAGACAGATGTGCTTTTGGTGCAACAAAGTGCGACAAAGAAGCCCCACCGCAAAAAAGGTGGCAAGCTCCGTCGAGCTCGTGGCATCTCTCCAAACAAATGGACGTCCGTCTCCCTCAGTCTGGTGGAAACGTATAAAAAGAGATGCATGTGGAATTTGGAGATGTGGTCAGGAAAGAGATCATCCCTCGAGTGTCCCGATTTAATAACACCCATCTGCAATAGCAGAGCTCTGTTTTAATGGAAACGGGGTTTTCACGGTCCGCACATCAATAAATAACACGTTCCCATCCCACATGTCTGATTTGGTAATCCTCTTCCTCGTGATTCCTGAGAATCATTCTGGAGGTCCTCAGAAAAAACGGCAGACATGCTGCTGTCTCTTCTGGATGACGCCTTGGTAACGCCTGCCTCGGCTAATGACAGTCAGCAGGGATGCTCAGATGGCCGCCAGGAGACACGGTGGAGGTCAAGGTTCATCTGTTGGCGGCGGTTGGCGATTTATGTCCTGGTCTAATCTCGGATTAACTCGGGGTCAGGGTCATCCCTCCTCAACCCAAGCAGAATCAGAAAACAGGGATCGCCTGGGGTAAAGTAGCATTATTGCATCACCTGTCCTGAATTACAATGAGTGCGTCCCAGTGGGGTAAACCGCTACAGGGTGAGCCGATTCTGTAAAACGTGGCTCAATGGACTCAAGGTCGCAAACTTTCTGCTGTTACTTGTCTTAATACAGAACTCCAGCTGCGACAGAGATCCTCACACACACTCCCACAGTGTAAGGAAGTGTGGGTCACCTCATGACCCCGTGACTCCGTCTAGCCATAGTAATGTGTGTAGTAGGTTCTGGTTTCCTGAGCACGTTTAGTGAAGAGAATTCATCTTCAAGATGATTTCATACAGTGGCCAGAGAAGGTAGCAGGAAAAAACAACAACTTGATATTTAATGGAGCAGACGCCACTAAGACTAAACCTAAAACCCTGGCTCAGAGAGCTGTGATACCTTCAGTCTCCCTTATCTTAACTCGGCATGCCTCAGCTGAATGTCAGACAATAATCCCTGCATGCTGGACACACTTAGAGGCAGAGAGAAAATTGCTGCCATGTCTGGCTCTGATGTCTGAGTCCAGACTGGGATAAACCTGGAGGACACCATCAGCCAGGAGGCCAGAACAGCGATAAACTATGGAAGATGATTCGCTGCCACCCTAAACTTGTGCTAAATGTCAGTGAGATTCCCCCGAGTTCACCGAAAACAAGGGGTCAATCCAGCTTCCCAGAAGAGGTTCACAAGAAAAAATGAGATCAACTAATAATATTTTGGGAATATGAATTTCTATTTTAGCTTTTCAAAATAAAGTAAAAAAATTCAACAAGTCAAACAAGGGCCCTTTATAGATTATAATTCCACAATGCCCACAACAACAAACTCTCCTTGATAATCATTTTGTCAATATAATTCGATCACATCCATCTGGATCACAGAGATGTACAAGCTTTTGGGTTATTGGAAGTAAATTCATCTGGTACCCATGATGTCTTGCTACACCCCAACAAAACCCAGAACAAGAGACATTAAAAGACTCCAACTGATAGATAATATCTCTATAGTCGTTCCAATGGAAGAACTAGATAGTTTTATGTGTTTGGTTGAACAAGCAATATGCAAATGTCAGTCAATTATTTGAAAGATGCACAAATGATGGATTTTTATGTTGCCTCAAATCCTGGTCAGATCAGCTCAAAGGAACTACAGCAGAAGAAATGTTTGATCTTCAGGAAATCTTTAAGTGTTGTGTTTACACAACTGCAAAACCCTGCAGTGGTCAAATACAGCTGATTCTTCAGCATGTTGACTTGTTTCAGAAAGGGAGGTCAGAAAATAGAGTATTAATCTCTCGGTTTTGTGATAGCTAAAGTATTCTGCACAGGATGCTTCGCCTTGGCCATAAACCAATCGACTGAACGAATCTCACTGTAAGAATCTCACCGCCTTGCAGGGGGAAAGAAGCCCATTAAAACTCAAGTTTTCACCTTCTACACCACTGAAGCTGTCAAACGCCAAGAACAAAGTGATTTCTTATTTTCTTTATTCCTGAAATGAAAGTGGATTTTATTTTTATTACAAATGACACAGAATGTCATAAGCGCTGATAAACACTCATCTCTGATGTTTCTGGCATGATAAAAGCAACCGGTTTCATCAAAGGGAATCAAAAAGCTAGTTTAAGCTCTGCTAAGGATTAAAGTTGTCTTTGATAGTTGTGCAGTTTTCACTATTTCCCAATCTTTGGCTCTGTGAAAAGTAAATCCTTGTTCTCAAAAGTCTAAAAAGGAATGCAGAAAATCTTTCTCTTCACTAAGGTGGAGCGACTTTAAATTATATTTGTACCTTTGAGCCAACATCTTTGTTGTAAAAACCATTAATTTCTTAAGGGCCTTGCTTGAGTTGTGTGAACAAGCCTCTCCTCCATATATCTCTGTCTTTCTCAGGTGTTTTCTTAAAGTGACAGAGCAAGATTTACAGTTGCAAAGACACAGGATACAGCAGCTATGTGGCCGACACCAGTGGCCCACTGTTATGCCGGAGGGGTGCGATGAATGCCTCGCTTGTGTAGGGGGTCAAAGTGAGGGAGGCCAGTTGTTCCAGCCCCTTCCTGAGAATGACATCGATGCTCAACACATTGTGACAGCAGCTATTGTGGCCCGGCTCTAGTCCTCTTCCTCCCACCGGTCTCCCACTGCGCTCTCGTCCTCACCGGCGCCCCACCTCGCCGCTCGTTTTTCCTGTTTCTTGGGTGGGCAGACTAAGGTGCGAGTCGTTGAGAGGAAAATTTGCTGCGTTGGCGCCTCTGCGGTCATCAGTCACGCTTGTCAAGAGGCTGACGTTGTGGACAGAAGCAGGAAGCTGATGGGGCGTTTTGAACAGAGGCAGACGATCAGCTGGGTTCCAACCTGTCCATGAATCCCAGGCTTTGGGGGATAGGAAGTGGGATTAGGAAGCTAATCCCAGTTTTTTTGTCATGTGTACACCAGCAGCTTTAGTCCATTTTGTCTCATCACGTTTTTTCTATACAACCGGGCGTTCCTCTGACATGAAGATGATCAATTCTTTTTCAAACACCACTGTGTTTCGGGCCGCCTCACCGAGTCGGCACCATGGGAATCAAGGCTCACATAGCCGACTTCCTCCAAACCCAACTGATGCGGACACTAAGGGAAACCCATCAGCATCCAACAAGCTCCACAGAGTAGGGATGGGCAATATGCAAATATAGTTTTATCGCAACATTTCATGGTACTATTGTGATGACAATTAAAGGGACAAGAACTGTTTATTTTTTCCATGCATGGGATTGCAATTATATTTCCTTTAGAAGACCAGGAACAAAAAAGTGTGACTTATCAAAACTACCCACAGCGGCATTTAATCATATTTTCAAATGTATGGATTTTTATTTATACATCTTTACTGAACACACAATGGATGGAAATGACAAAACTAACAAGCTGAACAATACAGGCAGTTTTAGGGGTTTTTAAATATGATTGATTGGAATTTATTGTGACCGCAGTACATCAGAATTTGATCGTGATAAGAAATCGATCGCGATCAATGCTAAACAATATGATAAATGCAAACCAGAACCACAGAGGGTAAACTCACTGATCCCATGACCCTGACCCTGTAAGCTTGGAGTCCGTAAACTATGGTCGTTTTAAAAAGAACCTTCGAAAGCTTCGCAATCTTATCCTCTTTCTGAGTCAGAATGAGATAATCAGGTTTCCTTAAGAAGCACAGAATCAATCCGATGGGATCGGTTTTCCCTCAGGAGACCTGATTCCTGAGGCTCCATGTGTACAAGTGCAAAACAAACCTGTTTAAAACCCTTAAAAACAAACAAAACGTTGGAAATTAACAGCTTTTTTTATAAAGCAGGTTTTGAAACAGTAGTCAATTATGCTTTCCACTGTTCTACAGCTCAAGTTGTGATGCATAGGCTCAGCGTTCGGCCCGACCGGAGCTTTGGAACATGTCTTCCCATGCTATCGCCTCAGTAGCTCCTCTGAGCTTTATCTCTTTAAGACTGTTATTCTGGACGACCACATGCCATAACGGCCTGATGAAGGTGGAGTTAAGGAGATAGTGTCCGAGGCGCTGGTTGGAGCTTTGCAGGGTCAGCAGGTTTACCAAGCCGATTTAGCCATCCCAGTTTGTCACTGGTAATCTCCTCGGCAGAAAGCGGGGTGATAAAATCAGCCCGATAACCGCGGGAGACGGACAGGATGAGGCAGACTGAGTGGGTGAGAGTGAGACGTCTTTGCTTGCCCTCTTAGACCTCGTCCCTCTCCCTCTCATGCTGATAATACACACTGCGTATATACACAAGGAAGTGAAGTGCCTGGCAGGAAGGTGTAAAATGTGAAGGTTCAAACGGTGCTGAACACCAGCAGGGATGCTGCCGTGGACACAAGTGGAAACGGTCCATTTTTTTCACAGTCAGTCTTTTCTGGAATGATTCTTATAGGGATGGGAATTTATCGTTTATCGTGATGCAGCAGCTTTGATTCATCATGGTCACAATAAATTCAAATTAATGATGTTTTAAATGCTCAAAAACTGTATTATGGGGAATTTTAGTTTTACCATTTTTCTTCACCGTTTAGTAAAGGTGTAAATATCAATAAATTAAACATATGATTAATGTGTGCATCTCAGTAATGCAAATCACATGTGACTGGTGTCCTGAAGGCACTATACACGTACGTAAAAAAAGAAAGAAAAAAAGAGTTATTGTCACTTATTACAATACTACAAACTATCGTGATAAAACTTAAGGTCCAAAATCCCCTAAAGAAGAAGTTTTTTCTTCTTCTTTGCAACATAACCTAAGCTGAGCCAGATTGGCTGGAACTTAATTTAAGATTCGCTCTATTCGATTTAAGTCCGTACTTTTAACACGCCAATATTCTTTGAGCCATGTCTTCATAGGGTTATAGTTGTGTCATGCTGTGTGAACATTGTGTCATAAAATCCCAGTAAAATTTATTTGTTTGCTGTTCTACTGTGAAAAAAAAAGAGGTATGAATATTTTTGCAAGGCACTGTAAATGAAATCAGTGCAGAAATGAAGCAATTCCATTTCTGGAGCTGGAAGGAAGAGACATGCTATAAGGAAGTGTGTGAAAAGTTCAGATTTGTTCTTCTGAGGCACAATATGGAGGTGTTTGCTTTGGCAGCCTCCACCAAAACCTCAAGTGACGGGAAAAATGAAAAGCAAAAAGAGCGACGTTCGGCCAAAGCATCCCCGATGTCTTCCATCCCTCTAGTCCGGCCTCTTTTTGCCCCACCATAAACACTTCATTTCTTCCCCAACTCAGGAAATATGCTTTCTAAATCATCAGAGCGCTGCGCAGTTATTCTCTCACATTCCCAGCCAAGCAGAATTAAACCTTGGAGGTGGGACGTTTATGAACAAAACTCAACCGACATGTCGCGTAAAGAAACAGACCTCGTAAAACGGTGAAGCTGATGGGTTTCACATCCCGCCCAGAGCCCGGCAGGACCTCATTTAGCAGCCAGCTTTCGCTGGGGGATGTTGGGAGGAAATGTGCGTGTCAGAAAGCATTTACCAACTTCAGGTGCAAACAGGTTAAAGTGTGACACGGAGAAAGTTCTGGAGGAAGAAATGCAGGCCCAGAGGTTGTTTTGGCTCTGCTTTGACTGTACAGTCATGCATTTTCTTTTCAACAATAAAACCACATTACAGGAATCCAAAGGCTAGGATAAACACACACACACACACACACTTATAAAGATAACTGACTGACAGAAAATTGGATTGTAAATGGCTCTGTGCTCGACTCCAGATGTATGAGCTATGAGGCAAAACTCAAAAATAAATCGAGAAAACTGCATCTTGGAGGGATTTTCCTGACTAAGGAAACTGGTGGTTTGAGATCAACATCTTTATTATGATTCATTTGAATTAGTTCAAATCAGTGACATAAAGCATTTCACGTCCTGTGGGTTTCTTCTTTCTTTGGGTATTTGTCGCACTTTAACGTTTCAGTTCATCAAGATAATTTTAATATAAGACCAAGACAACCGGAGCAAAGACAAAATGCACTTTTCAAATGAGAGCCTGTGGAAATATTGACTCATTTGTTAAATCTGTAATACAACGGTGAATAAAATTATTTTATGGTTGCAATTTCACAAACCACACCGATGCCTGATTACTGACAGACGCTTAAAATAAAGAAATCGCTTCAACAACACCTGTCTGACAACACGAGGGAGGACAAGGAAAAAAGTCTCAAAAAGCAGCACATGCCCTAATCTAAAGAAATCTGAGAACAGAGCAGGCTGTTAAAGTTTAAACAGCCCATTTCTGAGGCTTTGGGACTCCAGCAGTATAAGTAGATTGGGATACAATGTTGTCTAAGGAGGAGTTCCAAGGGGAAAACCACATCTCTGAACACAAAGCTCTGTCTCATGTTTGCCAAAAGAAAAACATCTTGATTCCCTGTGAGAGTATTCTGTGGGCTCCGATAAGAAAAGTGGTGTCATACTGGTACGATATTTTAGAATATAATACCAGTAATCAAACATGGTGGTGGTGTGATGGTCAGCGGGCCCCTTCACCGCTTTGGGATCTGGACGGTTTGTTGTACCTGAGGGAACTGTGAACTCTGGTCTCTACTAAAACATCCTAAAGACGGATGACCAGCCATCGGTTGACCTCATGCTGAAGCAAACCCAGCAGCAGATCCACCTCAGAACCGTTTCAATAAGAAAACAGAGGGTTTTTTGTGTGGCATGATTGAAGTCCAGCTATGATTCTGCCTGTCGTGACCTTAGAGAGGATGTCCAAAAACTCACCAGTGTAAGTTCATTAAAACAGTTTTGCAACAGAGAATGGGCCAAAATTCATCTACAGCCATATAAAAGACCACCAGTTACCTAAAACGCTTGACTGGAGTTGCAGCCATTTGTCAGACACAAGGTCAGCTGATTTAATGAATGAAATCATCTTTTGAAAACTTATTTATGTACTTACCCTGATAATAAAGCTTGCCTAATGATCTGAAGCATGTAGCTGTGACAAAATATGAAAAACAAAAGGAGTCTGTGAACTTTGTGGCGCATTGATATTGATCCATTTTGTAGGTCAGTTCTAGTCTCTTTATTCTAGCTCTACAAGGACTATTCTACCTTTCATGTAACTCCAGATTGTCAGTCTGGAAGTATCATAAATGATATTTGATTTTGGTAAATGAAAGGTTACATTTGAGAATTGGGTGGAGTTCTGTTGTGGCGCGGTACTTACAGGTATTTGTTGTGTTAGATAAAAGTCATTTTAAAAAAGGTGTTTGTGTTAAAAAGGAAATATTCCCCATTTTGGGATATCTGCAGCACTGTATGCAGGAATGTGTAAAATGAAAGATTAAATGAGTGAGGCTAATGTTCAAAATGAGGCTAGTTTTAAAGAGCCTCAGCCCAAAAGAGGATTTAACAAGCAACCCCATCTCTGCCAAATACCAGAGAATATAAAGCCAGGCCATAGCTTGAGTTTCAGGGCAGAAACGGCACATCCCAGCAGTTTCCACAAAGATCCATTTCTCCTCTTCTCCTGTTAGCCGTGTGCCGTTGTCCTCCAGGAGCTGAAGTACTGCTCTGATTGAAAGTCCTTCCTGCAGCTTAACCTCCCCCAGGTACTGAGAAGACTCCACAAAGCCTCTTTCCTCCTCATCACTAGATTGTCCTGCAGCTCTGCAACACGCTGAAATTGGCAAGGTGACCCCGATGAGGGAAATAACTGTCAATCATTGATTGCCAGGATTTTTACACATTCACTTAGAGGCTCCTCTTTCAGGTTTGATCAATAACAGCCGAAATGTGGCTGTGGACTCGCACCGAGGCGTGGCCATTAAAGGGAACTCTAGATTTAGGAAAGACGGCCCATGAAGAAGGTCGAGTTTATACGAGAGCGTAGGCACAGGCTGGACTGAGACTCTAATGGTATGACAACTATGTGTAAATATGTAAGGATTTAACTGTTTATGCAAATATCCAAAACAACCCAAACAAAAAACAGTTCACTGCAAAAACACAAAATCTTACCAAGTATTTTTGAAAAAGTAATCATTCCACTGGCACATAATTTCACTTATAACATGGGACAATAATCTACTAATGGAACTAGAACTTTTTCCTCAACATTAAGGGATCATTGACTTAAAAGAAGCTCATATTTCTTTCTGAAAAATGAAGTTAGTTTTGTCTCATTTCAAGTGGACTAATATGTTTGCACTAGAAACTAGACCAAAAAAATAATTGGTAAGATTTTGTGTTTCTGCAGTGTTGCTTTTATGTAAAAAAAAAAAAAAGAGAAAAAAAAAGAAAAGCAAAACTAATTCAACCAGAAATTTCCTGACGATTACCTCATCTTTCTAAGTGAGAAAACTTGACAAGAACCTTCTTACAGCCAGCTGTCCAGCTGTGCGCAGCAACAGGTGGTGGATGGGCAAGGTGCTGCCGCTCTTAAGCTCTATACAGCTGAATAAAACTTCAGTCAGTCCACCGCGCTCTGGTGTCTCATTTAAAGAGCTTTAAGTTGTTCAAAAGGCGTGTTGCAAAATTTTATTGTTTTCTTAAATTGGTTACTTTTTAAAACCTTGGCAGATACCGATGACTGGCCCGATGCCTGCAGGACATCTTTGAGTTATACAACATTGCTTCTCCCTCTCTTTCATTGCTGAAACATGCACACAGACCAAGACAGAACGATAAAAATACTTTCTTTTCTTTATTGTGATTGAGCTTGTTAAACTTGCACCACAAAATTTCCCATTGCAATCAAATCCAATGTGTAAGCCGTTTTATATGCTCTGTCATGCATACCTTTGCACCTAGATACCACAGACTGGATGATAAATCTATCAAATAATTAGAGGCACCGCAGGGGGTGTTGTTAGCACCTCATAGCAACAGCAAAAATAAAAAAGAAACTGAAGTTCAAATTTTAGAAGTGGAAGCCACATATTTTGAACAGTAATGCAGCATATCAATAGTTTAAAAGTCATATCAATAATTATTATAGACAATAACTACATTTAAGTTAAAATGCATTTTTATTTACGTAGTGATAGTAAAATCAAAGCAATAAGGTCATATTAAACACTTTTTTCATTGTTTCATCATAATACTGTGAAACTGTGTTTTTTTCTCAAGGTTATCATAGTCAGAATCTCACATGGGCTTATATTCATGTCAACAGGTAAAAATTATTGCCTGAACTGCCCAGATATAACCTTGCTTGATATTACACAAGTAAAAAAAAAAGGACTTGAACTTCAGCAGCTCATCCATAAAAATGTCACTTTTGAAGAACGTATGAACCAAAAACCTGCAACTACACTTAAATTCAGTAAATGGGAGCTAACCCATAAAAATCGTGTTAAGAGGATTCTCAGCTGGTTGGAAACACCTGATAAGTATCTTGTTTTCAGAAGCTGGTTTACTTTTCACGAACAGCTAAATCCTGTTTGGCACAAGAGACCGTGGAGCAAAGGAGAGCCTTGATCCGCATGGACAGCTACTGCATTCCTCTGAAAAGCAAAACCCACAAATAGGTAATAAAGTAGAACAACCCGAGGTAATAAACCTATGAATGTCAGGAAAAGGCTACTGCCCTGTCTCATTATTCCTGGATAGCATATTTGACATGGACTCAAAAGTTAATCCACAGAAAATCCTGCTGGGTTTTTTCATTAGGACGGGCCTCACTGTGGCCTGATGGAAAGAGACTAAGGGATTTTTTAAATTTTCCTCTGTGTGTGTGTGTGAGTGTGTGTGTGTGTACAACTCCAAGCATTAAAAAACACTCTACTCCTCATAACAACACATTGATTTGAGCTTCCCAAACCCTACCAATCTCATCTCAGAAAATGGGATGGGATCAGGCAGCAATCTGCAGAAAACATGGCACTTAAAGGTCAACCGTGATGATAACCAGCTGCTTTTAAACACTAACCAACTAAAAAATACAAAAAATTGAGAAACTCTATTTGGACTCCTGTCCACCTACCCGCACTCGCTTTATCAAACATTTGTCTGCTTTTTGTGTGTTGTACTCTTCCCATGGGCCTTTTCAGAAGACATTTCAATAACAAACTTCACACATCCACAGTTCTTTTGGGTCCACGATAACCTGGCTTTGACCCTGAACATTTGAACCTTACAAAGGGATTCCTCCTGACAGCAGCATGAAAAGGAGATTCATAACTTTGAAAGCTGGCATGACAGTGGAAGCAACAGGGAGTAGGAGGAGATGGAAGGGGAGAACATAAAAGGTCTAAATGGGAGGAAACAAGTTCACTATACAGAACAACAAGTCCCGTGGCAGCCGCGGCTTGCCTGGTTTTCCCCCTATGGCTAACACTATTGAGATTAAAGATTTTTTAAGAACCACAAGTACAAACACTTCGGCCTAAACGACGTGAACCTTCAGACTTGCACATTGTAAGAAAACTGTTCAAACAGACAGAAATCCATGTGCATGGAGCTAATTTTTTCCAAACAGTATCGTAGTTCATTTGGGAACACAAAGTCCATCGCTAAAACGCACTTGCATGACATCACTGGTTGACAATATGAAGTACTTTTAAAATACAAGAATTTTAAAAAGTACAGCGTGTGAGTTTTGATCTGAAAGTGTAATTACATTGGGAGCAATGATGCAGGATCCAGGACGGTGTAACATCAGTGTTGGCATGAAGACATCTTGTTTTATTTCAGTATGTTTACTACAACCAAACGCTGAGCAGCAGCATTCAGCATCTATGCACCACAAATCTGGAACAAATTTCCAGAAAACTGCAAAGATGCTGAAACAATGAGTTCCTTTAAATCGAGGCTAAAACGCCACCTGTCTGAGTTGCCTTTGATTAATAACTGGAACACTGATCAATGTATTTGATGTACATTTGCTTGATGATTTTGACGATGGCATTTGACAAAACGTAATATTTATCGCTTATTTCATAATTGGTTGCTGTGTGGTGTTTCTATGGTGTAAAGCTCTTCCTATGCAAATAAACCTGACTGCTTCATATTTGGTAATCAATTGACCCATCAGGAGTGAACGCACTTGTTCCCCAAAGTGGTCAAATAATTGTTAGCTAAAAACAGTAAGTCATAGTTTCACGTTAAATTTCAAACATCTAGCATGCCGAGGTGAGTAAATCCTCTGTGTATCTGAACCAGCAGTGCCATTGGTCTCATACTTTAGTATGAGACCAATGGCACTGCTGGTTCATTGGTGCAATTGTTCACAATTGCACCAATGTTCACAGCACAGACACAATTGTTGTGTCTGTGCTGCACTAGTGGTCCGCATGTGTGACATACATCTGGATCACTAGCTGCGGGATGGAGGGTTTATTTTTCATGCCTAAAACATCGGTGTCAGACGGGTTAATCTGGTGATCAAATTGTGTATGCTAATCCTAGCTCTGAAGTGATGGCACAGCATTGTTTTCCATCATGTCTTCTTAAGGCATTGACACAAAGAACAGATGAGCAACAGTGTAACGGTTGTCTAATCTAGCGCGGTTGTAAAATCCAGAAGGTTCCAACACTTTTTTTTTTTTTTTTTTACACAAAAAAGACAAAAATCGTTTGGGAATATTTACAGCAAGGCAAAACACAGAGAGTCTTGGCATGGAAACCACAGATGTACCAGTCACTGCTCTTAATAGTGTGACGATTTATTACAAACACTTATGAAGCTACGAACAGGATCTGCTCTGCCAGAGCTGATAGCGAGACTAGCTAGTCATCTAAGCTAATACTTGTGGTATAATGTTTTGCTACACTGACTAGAAAACTACACCTACATTTAGCAAGTGTGTGTTGTATTTGCATATCCTTAATTCTTAAGTATATGTATAAAAATAAATTAAACAACTGAAATAGTCAATGTGATGTATTTCTGAGCAACAGTAGAAATAATTACTTGTATTTTTACTCAAGGTTGTCATACCATCAGAATCAGATATCGGCTTGGTATTTACTTTATAATCACTCTAATTTGTACATCCATTCTGTGATAACTGTTAATATTTTTGGACCTATTCACAAGTTAACCTCAAGACAAAAAATAACAGAAGAGAGAGTAACTTAACCCACAGTTCCACATGTCTACCCCTCCATCATTATTCCTCATTAATCCAGAGGAGACCTGTGTATCTTCTCCACTCAGTCAGGCCCGAGGTGACATCCACACACGGCTGCAGACATACAGACGACTTGACAGCTGTGGAAATACACCAAGACTGGGCAAAATCCAAAACCCGACCTCCCTGGGAGAATTTAATGACCAGTCAGTCTCTCTTCACTTTGGCTTTAAAATTTGACACACCTGACAGTCCTGACATTTGACTGACAGGCTGGATGCCTCGCTCTGTGACCCTGCAGCCCGCTTCTGGAGAAGTTCAGGCATAAAGGTAACGAGCGGCGGGAGTGGCCGGAAGTACATGTTGCAAGAGGCTGAAGAACAGCCACTGTTCAAGAAGGAATTCTGGACGGTGAAGGCAAGAAACACGAGAGGAGGAAGGAGGGAAAAGCTCTGCGCTACCATTTGTTCCCTTTAGGGAGAAAGCAGTCAATTTATGACTGCAAAACACACAACAGGTTGTATATTTGGGGAAAATATATATTGTATAGAGATGCATTGACAAACGGGACCAAAAGAGGAAATAAATGTTGGTGCTCTGTGTAAGTATGTTTTTTTTGTTATGTACTGAAAAATGACCAGCTTATAGTTTTGGCCTCTTTTTTGAAACCAAGTCAACCAGGGTACGCAAAACATCATTTTGTCATATGTTGATGCTACGAATAGCTGTAATAAACAGGAAGTAGAGGTTGTAAAAATTATGATGCCTCTTAAGTTTTGTAGCTTTTTGTAACTAGCCTTTTTAAACAAAAACATGGTGGGCCGCGAGTAGTTTGCACTGACCACCTGGCTTAAAAGGACCTCTGGGAGAAATCCTGGATTTGGCATTTGTGTTTCCATCTCCTCTTTTAACTTAACTATTTTTTTTTTATTTATTTTTTTTTTTGGAAAAGCCAAAAAAATCACCTCAAACAAGCGTAAAAACGTTTTGGCCAAATTGAGGAAGTTATTTCAAACCTGCCAATTTCTGTCCGTCAACATTTTCTAATGCGATCCTTCAAACAGGAAACATTGCTGGTGGCACCGTCTGCAAAATATGCATGAATATTTGTGTACTTCCACAGAACAATGCAAGGAGAAGAAAAGCTTTACTGGTTTATTAGCTTCCAGTAATTGGACTGGAATTATTGTCCAATTATTGCTGCAATAATTGGACAGTAATCCCAGAGAGCTAATACTTGTGGTACTGTAAAGTTATTTCTTCTAGAGTTATTTTTTTAAGCACAAATAACTTGCAGTTGCACTTTTCTATCTGACCGTCGGTCCCTCAGATGAATGTAGAGTAATTCTGATGAACTCGACCTTAGAGCATTGCATAAGTTCACTGAAGTTGCTCTCTTAAGCTCCCGCCACATCATTCTAATCAGGCTGAGACGTGGACTTTGGGTTATTGACGCAACTTGACTCTTTACTTCCCCCTCCATTCTGTTATAGACCTACTCCGGTGTGGTTAAGCAGTGGGAGGATCGTGGAGCAGCATGTTTTATAGTGAACAAGTTTATTCATGTGTGATTTTAATTTCATTTTTTATTAAGTGGAAGCACAGCAATTGTGAAGTTTTTTTTTGTTTTTTTTTGGACATTAGCGGAATATCGACAGCAATTTTGTGTGCATTTGTAATGGAAACACAGCTGCTGCTGAGCTGCTTCCACCTTGGCGTACACACACCTGCAAACCAGCAAACTGCAGGTTGTTTGGAGGTGGTCACCGTTGCCATTTATCTAGTAAGTGCATTTGGTTAGCCACACCTGACTGCGTCTTCCCTCTTAAATCTTATGGAAGCAGCAGAGGTGTACTATTCTGACAGTCATTGAAGTTTTCTCTTCCCATGGCAAAAAAACAAAAACTCCCACCTTTTCTCCTGCTCAGCCCTTCAGATCTTTGATAACTCAAAACACACTTTCTCTCAGACTCTCCTCCCCAACACTGCAGGCAACGTGCAGCTGCGAACAAGCCACGGCACCTTGCAGTTGTTCAGACCACCTCCCCTCTTGCTCCATGTTACTGAAGAACATTTTAATTGGCTTGGCAATTAAGCAAGACAAGTCAAAACAGAGCCCGCCTGGAGACTCTTTGCAAAGGAGAAAAATACTGTAGTTCCCGGGGCAAGTTTATCCTGAGAATGTGGAAAATTCATCCGAGATGTATGGCTTGTACCCGAGCCAGAGGGAGTTCAGCGCAGGGAAAATATTTGGGAATAATGGATGATTAGCCACAGCATATCAACACAGAGAAGCATGGGAGATTGTCTGGTGCGCATAATTACGGTGTTGAGCTGCTTTTAGGGCCATTTGAAACAAAAACACGCAACAAGAAACTATAAATGTTGTGAATGTTAGACATGTTACTATGGACGGTCATTTCCAAAATGGCTTCAAAAACAGCCCCTCTGAATGGAGATCGCAGTTTGTAAACACAGATGTTTACAGAGATAATACCTTAATAGTTTGGAGTTACAACAAAAAGCGAAAAAAAATATGCAATTATCAGACTTGCACGTTAAATTGCCCTATAAAACTATGTTTTCCTTTTCACTGTTTATATAATTGGCCTGCATGGTGGATTAGGTTGTTACTACTGACTCAGTTTTTATTTTGGTGTGACGTCTGGATATTCTCTCTGTACACGCAAGATCTTTCTCAAAGCACTGAGGCTCTCTCACATAATCCACAAACATAAATATTGGGTTAAATAATAATGGCCAAATGACTGCAAAGTTGATGAGCTCTGCGTTTGCCCTGCGATGGACCGTTGACCTGTCCAGAGCATGCCCAGCTTCTCAGCCATCGATATCTGTGACAGAATTAAAAATAGGCTTCAAGAGTTTTTGCTTTTTCCACGCAAGTTTTAGACGGACGAGGTCACAACCGAGGATATAACACTCAAAAATCCTATCGTTTCGGTTGAGAACCATAATCTGGCGTATATGCAGCTGCTGAGAGAAGCAAAGTCAACGATTTTCAGTATCAGTGAAGTGTTTAAAACTGAACTTGGAGGACGCACAGAGATTTAAAGCGGCAGTTTTATTAGTTATTCAGTCAGATAGTGATTGCATGAGACTTTTCACGAGACTTTTGTTACATACGTAACTACTGTTACGCATGTAACAAAAATCATATGTAATGTTTGTTACATATGACAAATGTTGACATGTTTGTTAGATATCAACACTGATATGTAACAAATGTTAATTTATGTAACTGTTACATAAATTAAAAAACATTGTTTGTTGCTTTATGTCACAAACAATAATGTGACAAAGTAATTCTGCAGGTGGGGGTCGCTTCATCCCAATGTTTTTCACAATATTTGAGGAGAATTTGCAGTAAACCAACATCAAATTGCAAGTTTATTGCAGCTTACTGCAATAAATTCAGTTAATTCCTAGTTTGTGCTTGGAATCAATTGTGCAATGAAGCAAAAGTTTGTGCTTAATTGCTACACACACACACAAAAATTGTGAATCTGTTGATTTTGCGTGAATTTCCTTGATTATGGAGGAGGTCCAAGTGATAAGACAAGCCTGTATGTGGCGCTGTCACAGACGTTCACCATGAACAGAGAATACTGGGAGAAGGTAGGGGATTAATATTACTACTTAAACAAAAATGTAAAAAAAAAAAAAGAAAAAAAAAAGAGATTTCTGTTTATTTAAAAAAAATAGACATAATAAAGCTTTTTTTCAGGGCTCCTCCTCAAATTCCATTTGCTTGTGAACAAAGGGCCGAAGCCATTTAGTAACAATAACATTCCCATGTGGATGGATCAAAGCTTTTAGCAGAAATCTTTACACTCATTACATTCACCACTTAAAATGCTCCAGCTTATTAAAAGGACAAATTAAAGCGAACGAGTAATTAAAGGTGCAGGCACAGGCCTATAACACTCGTTAATTAAATCGACATTATTTACATCCGTTCACCATTGAAACGACCAGCGTTGAGGCTCACAGACGCATCCACAGGTATGAGATCCCATGAAAGCACCTCAAAGGAGAAAGAGTTGGAGGTGGGAAAGCTTTGACGAGTAAACCATCGGTGCAACAGTGATTGTCTGGGGTTATGACAGCTCTTTTCAGGAGTCTGTTAGACTTCCACCCTCCTGATTTAACACATGAAAGTGGATTTTCTTGACATCTCGAGAGGCAGCCGCCGCCCTCCAGGCAACCACTGCTCAGAGAGAGAGAGAGAGAGAGAGAGAGAGAGGGAGAGAGAGAGAGAGAGAGAACTGGGGACGTGTTAAACCTGGGAGGGTAGGGAGGCAGAGGTCGCTTCCAGCTGTGAAAAGACTCATCACTGCTTTTATCTCTCAGCCAATCCGAAGTCGGCATGTTAAAAAAACTTTGTCAGAACTTGAAGCAACCTAGTTTTTTTTGGATTCTACACAATGTTCTTTTCTGCTGCTTCTACTTTCCTTCCTGTCATGTTTTGACAGGGCAGAAACAGTGAACTGGGATTATGTACTTAAGGTGGGCATTATTTTTTTTTGGAAAAATCTCATGGTCTCTTGCGCCGGCGTTGACTTTCATTCGCCAAGCTTACGCACACGGTTGGTTCAGCTCCAATCAGAACAAGCTCCAGCTTCTCCAGGAGCCACACAAATCAAATCAAATGAAGCGATCATATGAACTTTGCTGTGGTTGTGTGTGTGATACAGATTCTGTGATGGAAAAATTACCAAAAAAAAAAAATACTGTTGAGAGAAAGACCCAAGTCAAGACTGACAACAAAACCTACAGCATCACATGGCGAAACAGTGAAATTTAAACTTTGTGCTCTGATAAAAGAGTATTTACTACCTGGGTTCACTCAGGTCAGCCTAAGGATAATTTATTAAACCATGACGGTGTTTGCATGATCGCTGCATTTTTACACAGAAGTTGAGGTTGGAGGCAACGCATCAAAAATGGTCTTCCAGTATGAAACAGAGAATGGATCAGCCTTTCCAGCAAAAGCTCATTAGAAATGTAAAATAGTGCAATAAACCATATAATAGCATTTACCTAAAAAAAAAATATAGTTATTAACCACACTTTGCTTTTAGATTTGACAGATTTAGATTTTCACTTCAAATCTTTGGCTTCTTAAGAGCGTCCAATGGAAACATGATGACAGTTTAAAGCTCCTAAAACAAAAGCTGCTAGGACATTTTTCATTTTTTGGAGTTGTTTTTGAAATGGTAGAAGTCCTATTTGTCTGAATCAAAGTAAATTTTACCCTAATTTGTACCAATATTTTCTATCTTCATGTTGCCACTTTGTGTTTTCCATTTCCATTTTAAACCAGTAAACCAAGCATTTGAACCCAGGTATTATCGTTGCAAATCAGCTTATCTTCATGACTAGAGATTAAGTGTCATAAAATGCACAAATTTAATTCATAATTGCTTTAGATCTCTTTCATTTGTCTTGGTTCTGATCCAATTCGGTCCCCTTGATGTCAATGAAATATGACAGTTTATAGCCCATTATCAAAGAGAATAACCCTCGGTATTGCTTCTTGCATAAGCCTCTTTTCCTTACTGTAGCATATGAGTAGATTGTAAAAATTACTTTAACTTATCAAGTGTCAAAGTGAGTCTGAATTGTCCCCCGTTAGGTTCAAACTTAAACAACGTCGGCACAAAATGCTCCTCCATACCCAAATCATTCAGGTACAAGATGGTAAAAACAAACATTTACCTGGTTAGTTTAATAATGAGACTAAAAGAATAATCCAATGCAAGTAGGGTTTTGAATGTTTACCAGAACCTAACTTTAAAAAAACCTGTATGCTACTTAAAGCACAGACCAAAGCGCCATGGAGGAAAAACCCCAAAACACGACAGAACGAAACGCTGGGAGAGTCACTCAAGAGTTAATTCCAGCCAGCATTCCTTCCCCACTGGTGCACCATTAAAAGCCACACATCTCACCTAACCATCGTTTATCTCTCCACTGCTAATTAGTTCCGATCAATTACCTTTACTCAATGCTGCTTCCACCTTTAAGAAAACAGGAAGAACTGCTTATTCATTACTGCTCTTTTTTTTTTCTCTTTTTTTGCCAGTCTTTTAAATACTCCCTCGGGTTGGTTCCACTAGCTCCTTTTTTTCCGTGGGGAGGCTTCCATTAAAAAGCCATTGCTCACCATGGGGTCCTGCGTGTGACAGAGGTGGGCACCAAGACCCTCTGGAACCTCTCTCTGTGTTTTGGGGAGCTCTGGTGGAAAAAAAAAGAAGAAAAAAAACAGGGAGGCTGGCTGACTTAATTACAGGCTTTAAAACAGCAAACAATCGTCACAGTCCAGTTGCAGTTCTGAGTTGTGTCTGACAGACTTATGAGGATAGGAAAAGAACCCCTTGAAAAAGGTGGGTGACTGTATAAGTCATTAACCACCTGAGGTGGAGCTGGCAAGTTTATTCTAGCATAAATACAACCGCGATGATGACAAATGCACAGACGGCTGCCTGATTGCGCACCATTGGAGCGCAACTCTAGTAAGTGAAAAACGCTGGATGCGCTGTGGAGAAAAGCTGCAGACAGAAACTTCTTTGAGCAAGTTTGGGGTTTTTTTGTCCTGGAAAGTAGGGGTGTGGCAGAGGATATCACAACATTAAAACGCCTCAAAATTTCTTGTGAAATTAAAGTTTGTCTGCGTAACTTTGTCCGATGAAGTAAGTTTAGCCTATCGTCGGCCCTGGAAATGAAAGTGTTTGTTTTTGATTGGCAGTCATGTTCAATAACCAGTATTTATTAACGCAGATCTTTACAGTGAGCTCTGCAGGCGAACATGAACAGGAGTGTAACAAGGTCTCATGAGGAATCCTAAGTATGTAAACAAACAAGCATTTAATACAAAATGCGTTTTTGCAGAATTGACTACTTCCTTCATATTGGCAATAAAAAAACTTTTCTTCAATAGGAGCAAGAACCTTATACTAAGTTATCTCGTCCACAGTTTTGTCAAACATTCAAATGAAAAAAACCTTTTTTATTTTTAAATGAGGGCTGAATTCTCCACTATATAATGATTTTCCACCATTTAGGAAATTTACAATTTTGCCAGAAATCATTTTTCTTTTTAAATAGCATAAAATATAGTTTCAAGTCTATGAAAGCATTAATCTCTCTGTGGAAACTAAAAAGAGGAACATTTTTCATTATCTTATTAAAATTAGATAAGCATTAAAACAACGATTTGAACTTGTCAAAACTGAACAACCAGATTCCTCTACACTGATTACATAAACACAGCACATGTTGTCTTAAACCTTTGCTCCCTGCCAAAATAAAAAAGGCGGATAATAAATTTTTCCTAAAGTGTTGTTAAAATCTCATCTTGTTCAACTTCCCAGCATGTAGAGCATTTGATTATTTTTTCATTTGGTGAGCTGGATATTTTGTTACACCCCTACTGAAAAGTTTATTCAGCAAATCGTATCTCTACTCAATCACTTTTAGAAACTTTTATTTTCACCCTGGATGACGTAATTACATTCAATTTAAAGACTTTATGAAGGAGGGACAAGTCAAGCAGAGTGCAGCCCGTGAGAGCGGCTCATTCACAGGTTGGAGGGACCAAAATAGGAATGAGACCCTAACCTGCACCTTTGCCTCACCCTCGTCTCCTGCGTCTCACCCTCCCTCTGTTGAAGCGCTTCGGCCTTGGACTCTTGGTCCGTTTGTCTTAAAGACAGAAAGGAAATGCAAAGCAGGCTGCTTCGAAGCTCTGGGAAACGCCACGGGACATCTCTGAGGGGAAAGGTGGGGGGGGAGTGAAATTAAATAAGCCAGCTAAGATCCTCGCCGTAAACTGGCAATAAAGTATTCATTAACCCTCTTATTGAAGGGATAAGCAGGAAAACAAGCAGCTGAGCTAAGAAGTTAAATGGGGACTTGAAAACAAAGAGCCTGAGAGTGTGTACATCTTGCTCAGACAAGCAGAGAGCGATCAGAGAATCAACAAAGGGATGGAAGTGATTGAACATAATGAGTAACATCGGGGCATTAGCAAATAGTGTCGCAAATAAACCCCACATGCCTCTAATCCCCCTATATTACAATACACTGTGATGGCAGGATGCCAGAACGGAACGGATGATTCGTCTTTGCTCCTATTGGACTTTTATTTTCCCAATCCAAGAAACTCATTTTTCACCTCTACTCTCATCCGCCGTCTTCCTTTCTGCAGTTCCTCTGTGGTGCTCCTTGGACCTGCGTTGAGGAATCTATAGGCAGCACATAGAAAGGCCAGCAGGATGCTCTGCCCTGCATTCATTAGAAGAAGAAGAAGAAAAAAGGCCTAATGCAAGTTTGATGCCCACCCCCAGATCTCCCAGAATGTGAATGAACTTCTGTGAATAGGAGGCAAACCTACACAAACGCCCCTGCGGCTATAGGACTCTAACGGAGTGTGTGGGCAACAGCAAACAACAACAACAACACGGGGAAAATCGCACTGAATGCCAGGGCTCCCTCCCAGTCTTCGTTCTTTTTTTTTTCCCCCACCTTCGCCAATCAGGAGGAAGCTCCGCTGCATGAGGGCGCCTGAAAGGATGGGCTGTTGACAAAAACAGCCCCTGTAGGGGGTTTGGGAGGGCACCACTGACCCTGCACAGGCCTTCAGTGGGTGTAAAAAGTCACACATTGCAATTAACACCTACTCCGCCAAACATGCAGAAGGCAGCAGAAAGAGAAATATTCAAATCAGCATTTAGAAAAACCAGACCGCAACAAAGACATCAAAGTGAAAGCATTGTTTACGGGCTGAATCCTCACAATGGCTGAACCCTTCAGTCCTTCTTTCACACAACTTTGTTTCCTTTTACCCCAAAGAAAGTGCATAACCTCAGAAATCAATTCACTTTATGGGGACTTTATGTGATTGATCTTCATATTGGGACGTCAGAGGAAAGTAGAACCATCTTTTTACTTCAACTATGGCTTGAATTTTCACATTTTCAACCATCGTTCTTTGCAAAATTAGTCAAACTTAATCAGATTGGATGCCGACTGTCTGAACAACAGATGATTTTAATCTGAACTTTGACCCAGCCATAATGATATTTTCCGATGTACAGCGTTAACTTTCCGACATACGCTGTGCTTTGCATGTGGGCCACAAAGCTAAATTTTGTTCTCTAACAAGTGCTCCTTCTTCCACATATCTGCTGCAGCCTCTATGTGGCAAACTGAATCTGGAAACATTTTTTTGGCTTCCTTTCAGCAAAGACTTTCTTATTGCACATCCCAAAAAGGTAAAAGTTTTCTCCAAAGTTACCTTGGGCGTTTTGACTGCTTATACACTTGTTCTCCAGTTTGCTAATTTAGGTAGATAGTCATGTCCCAGTAGGTTTGCAGTGGTGAAATACACTTTCTATTGTCTGAGCTTCACTTGAACAGCCTTGGCTCAACAGCTTTCTCCCTGACCTGTGTGGTCTGCTCCTTGGTCTTCATGATGCCGTTTGCTCACTAATGTTCTCCAGCAAACCTCTGAGTCCTTCAGAGAACAACTGGATTCATACCGAGTAAGTCGCTTGATTTTATTTAGGGGTGTCAGGGACTCATAAAGATGCATGTCAAACTAAGTTTTGTATTTGCAAAGGACTTGCATGCATCCTTTACCTTTAACTTAACTGTTATGTGCCACTTAGTGCCGGTCTATAACTCAGACACATTGGAGTTTGTAAACGAAGACAAACTGAAGAAAAGTTCAAGGAGTTTGAATCATTTTACAAGTCATAGTACTCTGTATTTAAAAGCTAAATGCCAACACAGTTTGCTTCTGATCAGTGCCAGTGATGTTCAGCCTAACCCACTGTGCACATTAACCACTGACTGTTAGCAGCCATGTACGGCACGCATGCAGAACAAGCCCCAGCTGAGAAGTTCATTCATTTCAGGGGTTTTGCTGTTGTACAGCAGCCATTTATTGGTCTAAGCTTTAAGCACACACAGCCCTGCCAACAGTGACTTCATCCACATATCAGCAAATTAACATCACAGGCTTGACATAGTGTTTGCTTAATAATGTAATCTTACCAAGATTAATATGACAAAGATTAAGTGGCAATGAAATCGTCCAAATTTATCAGAGGTAGGAGTGGGCCAACTATGTGAGATAAATGGTGTGGAACTCACAGTCTTCTGCTCCGTCATGACCAGCTACATTACTTTTTCATGACATTGTAAGAACTATTAGTTGAATTGATCAGACACTAAGTGACTCCCAGTTTCAAGCATCTAGCATCCCAGGTGAGTGTGGTGTTTGCATGTAAAGATGGCCTGTGAGAGCTTCCGTATCATGAAGGGAAATTTTGTGACGTCCAAAAAATCCAGGTCAGTCTTTCTAATATGCTGAGCAAGGCAACTTTATTTAAGTAGCGCCTTTTGGCCAAATGCAACTCAAAGGGCTAATCAAATCATTTATGCTACAGTCTAAATTGCAAAACAAGGCAAGGCACCATTGAAACTAAAGGCAGATATTAATAGCATGATGGGGTTACAACTGAGTGTGGATTTTTGTCAGACGAGATTTATGACACGACAAGCGCATTTATTGCTCATAGATTTATTGTGCGTAAACGTAATGATTTTCCTCCCACAAACTCATCACACCCCCCCTAAACCGAGACCATTTCCCGGTGACCTTAAATACATGTCAATGTGCACAAGTGTGAGTGGTGCAGGCAGTGAGACACCTCTGAAACTCAATCCCCAAGTGACAGAGGGTGAGAAATTACCTTGATGTTAGAGACCAGAGGGGGGCCGTGGCCTTGACCTCCTCAGTCAGGCACATGACCTCCTAACTTGACCTTTCTGAGGAACTCCCCTATACTTAATGTCTGCAGGGATCAACACATATATGGAGAAAAGCCCTAAACAAACGACTACAAGTACTTCTGCTCGACAGCGAGTACATCATTCAGGAGTAACACGCACTCGTCACAATTCTGCAATAATTACGAGCGCTTGCCAACAAGTCACAACCTGTGATGGATTTTTAAGTATAATTAGTTGAATTTCTGACCATTACATGTTCATTTAGTGTGTCACTAACTGTGTTTTTGTCAGTAAAGGTAGTGGATTTCATAATTCTTTAGTATCTAACTCAAAAGATCTGAGGTTCTACATCTTCTAATTGAAAGACTCCCATCTGGTTGACGTAGTCACTTAACCAGAATACACTTAGAGGTCTTTTCACAAGCTTTAAAAAGGTCTATTAAAAGTGATAAAGATTGTCATCTCGCAGATTAAACATGTTGGCAAAATATGTGCAGAAAGAGTGAAGAGGGATGTGAGATAGATGGCCTTAAGGCCTCCGGCTGCAGAAAGGGAGTGCCTCTACCAATCAACCATTTTGACGCTCAAAATAAGTAACAGAAGCAAACAAGTGAGAACTTGGCTATTTGTGGTTGAGACTGAGCCAAGCACCTTGTAGGCCCTGAGCCTGAAGGTAAAGGGCGGGGTGGAGGCAGGGCAGACATACACGTTCAAAGGCAAGCTTAAACTGCAGCTTAAATACCGAGCTTTAAATTACTAATGGCTAAAGAAGATGGAGGAGGGGGGTTTCTCAAAGTTTTGTGGTGTATTCCAGCTAAGTTGCACAAGAAGTTATTTAAAATGAAGATGCATTGACCAAAAAAGGCAATAAAGACCGAGTAGATTTTTTTTCCAAGAGCCAAAAAGACAATAGCAATTCTAAACCCATGTGCTACAGCACAATTCATTTATTACAATAATTATCATTACAGTTGGCAGGCACTGACGTTTTACTCTCCAGTATTCTTAATACATTTTGGAGACAGTGGGGCAGGATCAATAAGGATGGATTAATATTGTTTTGTCACATTATACATCTTCTTTCAAATTCACTTGGTGTTGTTAAAACAAACATGAACATGAACAGCACCAACAACATTCAGTAAAAGCTGAAACCACGTTCCCATAAGTGGTCTAAAAACGTTCAGAAAAAGCTCAGGAATGGACTGACAAGTTAAGCCAAATGTTTGCTGTGACTCTTTACAACAAGTGGGTTCACAGAGGAACAGATGTGTATTTTGACTGGTCTCCTCTGGTTACGTAAGCTTAGCGCTGGGATTTAGCCTGCTGGACCAGTTCAACAATTGACTTGCTATAAGCTCTGAACTGTTTATGTTTGTCATGTAGGTCAGTAAAATGTAGGTATTTGACTGTTTCAACTCCGGTCAGGAATTGAGGACTGTTTTATTAGAAGTGAGTGTGAGTGGTTTGCTGTGAATAATTAGAAACCTCAACGCGAGGGTCTGCATACATCCAAACATGGAAGTAGAGTGGTTCCAAGGTAGCAAATTTTTCTACTTGATACCACGAGAATTTACAGTTCTGTGGATGACAAAGACAAACGACCAGTATTAAAGGAGGATAGTGGGAGTGGACAGAGCTGTAAGTACAGTAATGAGGAATGGAGGTGAATGGTTACATTCAAAAATGTCACATTTCATTAAGTACACAAAAGAAAAATTAACTCTTTCCTACTATTTAAGGTGCATTAGAATTTACTTGATATTGCTGTCTATGAAGCCTAGATGTTCTGTGAGGACGGGTGCAGGTATGAATCGGATACAACGGTTCACGTAATCCGTCTGATCTATTATTGACTCTGACACCCTACTCTGCCACAAAAGAAACTCGAGTGCTAAGAATACACAATGTCCAACAGCAGCGGCAGAGCAGACACAAAGCCAGCATGAGACTTCAACCTGTTCAGCCAGTCTCCACTAATGCCCCGTTTCTTTACAGGTGAGACTAGATGAAAGTCCTGCAGGAAGTCTAAATAAAAGCCGACCCGCCTTAGTGAATGGCAGGTGTAGTACACCAACCTGATCATAGATAGTTAGGCCTGACAATGAGCTCTTGCTTCCTATTTAAGAGCAGGAACTGGAACAAAACTGTACAATAGACTATGAGAAACGACGGATCAAAAGTTGCCGGATCAGAGGATAGAAAACATCTATGTCCTGAGCCATTTGGTTAGTGTTTCCCAACTGAGGGTGGGGGAGGGTGGGTCAGATGCAACAACATGCCTGTGAAGGTCTACATGGACAGACAACACTGGGTCCTGTGTCTCCTTGAGAGGGGACTCCGGTTTCCACTGATGAGCCACTGACAGAGTCTGAAACCTGACTCAGGAGGGTGTTCAGCAGGTGAAACCATCATCTGAAAGGGAAGATCCTGCTCTCATCGCCACATAACCCCGTGTCTACAGAGTCCAGAGAGAGATCGCGGATTTCCTTTGCCAGGAATTCCAGATGCCAACATCTCTGTATAGTTACTGATGTGTCGATGCTAGAGGAAGAATCACTAGGACGTAGAAAAACAAAATTGCGGTTGGAGTATTTACTTTAGGAGCAAAAATTAGGCAGACATATGTGTTGTCAGCCTCTTTCACAAAATGGTTTCCTTCTCACCGTCTTTGTGATTTCCGAAAGGTCTGAAGCTAGAAGGGACAATGAAGTTAACCTGGCGAGACAGCACTAAAAAGACTGACTTATGTAAGGGCAGGTAAGGTCTATGCCCTGAGGGTCAGATGAATCAATAACAGACAGTTTATAAAACCACTCAGTCAAGGGACCATAGGTGAAAACACACCTTTACTCAACACTGTTCTGGACACATCTATGTCACCGCAAAGTTTGCATCATTTTTGGAAGTTCCCATCTTAGACCTTTTGAACCCTTTATTGAGAAATTGTTTATCCATTAAGGAAGGAAATTAATATTGATTAAAAGGTTGGTAATTTCATCTATAGGGTTCAGTTTTCTTCGTTCCACAATAGTGAGAATAAGAGCCTGCATGCTAACAATTATAACGCCTCCATTCTCCATATGTTGGGGAAAGACAACCCCAGCACTGATACTACTTCCTCTTTTATCAAACATTGGGACCACCCAAGCAAGCTGTGATACACTTTACAACCTTGCTGCCATATGGCATTGGAAGCAATCGGAGCAAAGTGCCAAGTGGCTTCACTCTATACCAGCAAAACAATGTCTCAATTCATGGACCACTATAAAGAAAGGCTTGTATGCGCTTAACGACCACGGAGAGGAGAAAGTAAAGCCTCACCGCATCAGGTGAGCAGGCGGAGGTAAAGGTTGGACAACATTGCAATGAGATGACTGTGATTTTATTTCCAAAGAAAAACTGGCACCTTTGGATGGGATGAATCTTTTTTTTTGGAGAACATCATCCGTCTCCGTTTAAATTTATCCATCTGCTAGAAGCAAATCATTGTTTTATCAGGTCAAGCAAAAGATGAAATGTAGTTGAGCAACTTGTACAATATATATAATGAAAAACCTCCAAGTTAACAATCAGAGGCTCATATAAGTATCTATATCACCTAAACATTTCCATTCTGTGTCATTAAAATCCAAACTTGAATGTATTTGCTGAATTTTCATGTAACTGACAAAGTAGAAAATCATTGAAAGTAAAAGGAAAATATCCATCCAAATGTGAACATCCCTTTACTCTGATGCTCCTAAATAATAGCCAGTGGAACCACTTGGATTCAGAAGTTCCCCATTTTAGAGGTGAAGAACTTTGAATACATTTGCAAGGTTTTAAGAACTTGCAGGTTGAATGCAATGCTACTTTTAATTTTCAGTTCATCCCAATCAGAACAAGGTGCTAACTGGTCTGGAAATAAAATGTAATCATGGTCCCATCAGTCTCCCACCTAAGCAGGGGGCAGAGTTGAAAGCAAACAGGGCCTCACAGGGAGACAGATAATCAATCCCCGATTACTGACCTGTCGCGCTGTGGCTATTGGACATACAATGTGCGCTGTTCGGAGATTGCCTCTGACTGCTCGACTGAACATTCACTCACGTCTGGTCTTCGCTAACCTCACTTTATCTTAAGGAAATTCGAGGGAAAATTAATGAAAACCTCAAAATTTTTAGGTTTTGATCGAAATACCTTTATTCCAGTTTTAAACAAAGACGTATACACACCTCCAAACTCTTCAAAAGGCGTCTTTCAAGTTGTGTAAACCAGAAGATAGAGTGCGTTTCTGGAGCAGGGCTCGGACTGGAGATTGGAGCACAGCCTTCTTTTGATTTACGCACACTCCTCTCTACACCCACTCAAATTCTACATGTTTCAGTCTCGCAGTTGAAAATGGCCTCTGGCCGTCCAGCTCCTTCCAATTAAGACAGATGGGTCACAGAAGAGTGCAAGCTGCTGGGGACCGAGCTGCGTTAGCACTTAAACCACCATCACTACTCTGCCGATTGCTTCCAGTGGCTAACCGCGGTTTTCTGAATGACTTCTGCGGAGGAGAGAGCTTTATGCTAAAAATAAGTGAGCTTAGCAGCTACACACACTGAGGTCTGGGACATGGCCAGAGTAATAGAGTTTTTCAATGATTTCAGTCGTAACTCTTCTCTATTGTAGGGACACCGTCTCTGATCTTGCAAATAGAAATTACAGCCAATCACCAGCAGTAATGCCAAAATGCTGGAGCGACGGATTGACAGGTTTTACATTTGGTCAGACAATACAGGAATAACGCAACCAAAATAATAGTGATTCAGTGCGGTGACATCTGCACAAGAAATGGTAAGCACAGGTTAAAGAGTGCACATTAATGACAGTGTATTTGCTTTTAAGTGCTGCGACAGGAATGTAAAACACACACATACACACAATTGTGTTTCTCACTCTGAAGTCAGACAGTCAATACAGAGTAAACACTCAAGACTTAAGCCTCAAACTTGCATACTGTCAACACCGTTAAGGTCAGGTTGGGGCTAATGTGAACCTCTGCACAAAGACAAAAGTGACATCATGAATATATGCTGAGAAAACAACAGTAAAAACTGTTTAAACATTTACCTGCATGTCGTAGAGTGGCGGTAAAAAGGCCAAACCCTAAGCTGAAGTCACCAACAATTATTTACCAAGCAGTACCATTTATAAATCCATTTATTTCTATAATTTTTGATAAAACTTAGAAACCCTTGTTTTAGTTTTCATAAAAAGAAAAAAAAGTTTTAGTAGATCCCAAATTAATTTTAAAGAATCTGTAGACGTTAAGAGTTGATATTTGTTTTGTCTATATTGCAGCTTTTAAGATTATGTAATTTTAAGGTGACCCCACTGCCAAAAAACAAACTAAAAAGGCTAATTTTTGTAGTTTCACATTTAGCAAAAATGTGAAACTATGATTGAAGGCCTTCAATCAAAGGCCTTCAATAGCCTTTGATTGAAGGCTATCTCTTCAATCAAACCTGAACTGGATAATTATTTTATAGATGTTTTAAATTATGAACTAAAGATGGTCAAATGGATTCTAAGCTCATAAAAATGTAATGGCGTTTTATTTTAATAATGACAGAAAGCTCTGGAACAAACCTCTACTAGTGGTTAACAGTCAGCAAATTTCAAAGTTGTTTTAAAAGCTGTGGGGTTTTTGTGTTGTTTTATGAAACCGTTAGCCAGTTTCATAAAAAGTCTTAATATCTGAATCTTAACACCGTTTGGAAGCTTTGAAGCACATGCTAACTTTAGCTCTACTAGATGCTAATGGTTTGTTGTGGTAGTCTCACAGTACTTAAAATTCCTTTTATTTTTTTAAATTCTGTCATTTTACAATATTTGACCTTTTTACCATTCAGTGTAGCACAACAACACTGCTAGCTAATTAGTCAGGCTATCTGCTCGAGGTAGCTAGCTTGCAGTTTGCCACTTGCTTGCCAACTGTAGTTTTTAAAAAAGAATAGCCTTCAAGATTATGTTGAATTATTGTTCCCTTAGGAGCGATGGTTGGCACACTATGACAGTTTGTGTTTATCCCGAATGTCTATTTCTTATGAGAGAAATGTTTATTGTTGCATCCTTATTTTAGCTAGCCAACAGGTGGGGACGAGCTAGGTAACAGCTACGACCAGACAAAACTCTCTTTCTGGTTTCTCACTCATCCCAAGGATTTTCAACCATGCATGACAAAAAAAAACAAAAAAACTTGAGTTTTTGAAATTGTAATTTTAAACCCATCGATAACTGGCCCACACCAGGTCTCAATATAGGGCTCATGATAAATGTTTAAACTTCTTTCACCAGACCTGACATCAGATGGCACTTCAAATGATTCATATTTGGGTTATTCTGTGGCATTTAGCTACTTCTTAAAAATTGAGTTGATTATTTTTATTTAAAAATTTACGCAGAACCTTCTAGAAATAAGAATTTCCAAGCCTACTGGTTTGGAAAAGACTAAACTGCAGACTTTGCCAATGGGTAAAAATAGAATTCATTCATAAAAAGGGAACATGGATGGGATTAGAAATGTTTGCAATACCAATAAAGCCATGGTTGCTTTCTCTTACTGCCACCTGCACTGCCATGTGCTGACCCACATTCATGTGTCATCCCGGTGGATTTTGGTCTCACTTGTGCTCGGTTACCAGGCGGAGGACGAGGAGGAGGGAATGTGCTGTAATCCTTCTGATGTTATGGCATTTAAAGGACTTTCCTTTGTACTGACAAAACCATGATTTCATGGCTGTGGTTGTGAATGAAGTTGTTTCCAATTTTATTAACACCAAGCTAGAGGGAGGTGAGAGGAGCACAACGTTAATTCTTCTGTGCTCTTTGTGGAGCTGGCTCCACCCTCAGCTATAGATCTAGTCTTTGTGGCTTTTCGGAAGGGATATTTTATGTTTGCGGAGATTCATGACCCTGTGCCCGTTTATTCTAAACCGGTGCTTACCTGTTGCCCGTTTGTCTAAGTGGAGTGTGAAAAGCTCCAGGCTGAAGGCATTTATGTAAACAGCTCCAAAAGGCTAAATTGCACACAGGATGAATCCTGCACAACATGGATGCACTGGGAGTGGAATCGCACTCCCAGCAGTCTAGATGAGGCACTGGGTTCATGTGAGGTAGAAAGCTTACAATAGCAGAGGCATAATAGTGGATTTGGATTCGAATCTGCTTAATGCACGAAGTCGCATATGTCATAGTTGGAATGTGGGCCAAGAGCAATGATGTCACTCTACACACAACCTGGCATGGCAAAAACTTTCCCCCAGGGAGCGATTTTTTATTTTTTTTTCCATTTAGAAAATGTCATGTTTTCTTTGCCCCACAGGGTGATCCATGAGGAGGAATGTGAAAAGAGAAGGGAAAAAAAAGAAAAAGAAAAGGTGGCACATGTAAATCAGTCGAGCACGTAATGGAGCCACGCTACAACAACCCCTGCACGACTGGGTAGTCCCGGAGAGGCGAGTGCCTTTCTCATGTTAATTCAGCGATTCACTGCGGTGATGGAGGCGATACAAAGTGGGATGATCTGGTGGCTCTAAATTCAGATCAAATTAAATCAAGAGTGATGTCTTTACTGCTGTTTCAGGGCACAGAGCAGAAAGAATGACCATAATTGAGAGGAAAGTTTTCCCTCGTTTCCAGGCACCTGGTAAAGTCATAGAAAACATTACAACACATGAATATATTATTCATGTGAATATATTATTCATGTGTGACTAGGGATGCAGCGATCCACTCGTTTCACTTCCGATACATATATCCGAGATGTAGTATCAGCCAATACTGGTCCGATATAGAATAATAGTGCTGAATTGACTTTTTATTTTTTTTTTTAAACACAGACATAAATGTATTGAATTACAAATTTATTCCATATCTCTGCACACAACACACTTTAATACACCAATAGCTTCACAAGCTTGTAAAAACAACAACAGGTGTTTAATTGGTTCAGTCAGTGCAATTAGGAGTATAACAACCAATGAAAAATGGATCATAAAAAAACTGAAACTGACAAAAACAATAGATTAACAGCCTTCATCAAACATGTAAAAATAAACACCACAAACCTACTGGTTCCAACTGGTTCAGAAAGTGTAAATAGGAATTCTAGATATGATGTATAATAAATAAGGCACAACATCGCTCAGAGCACAAAGCATAGAATTAGACCGAGTAGATCTGCCCTTATGAATTGGGCACATCATCACAGATACCCGATCTAGAATTTTAATCATTATTGGGGCCGATACAGATATTAATATCTGATGCGATCAGTACTGAACTTTATGGCCTGGATGCAAAACGCAGAAAAGAAAGACTCCACACTACCCTGCACATACCTCCCCACAGTTAAGACGTGGTGGTAGCATCATGATATGGGGATGGTTTTCTGAAGCTACAATGGGGCTCATTAGAGAAGATGGATGGAAGTAAATATGGACATTTTGAAAAGAAAAAAAAATTAGAGGTTGCAAAAAATTAGAGTTGTACAGAGGTTCAACGTTCAGCAGAATAACGACCATAAACGTACAACTCGAGCTACAAAGACTTTGCGATCGCCAAAGTCTGTCACTGCTTCTAGTTCAAAGAAAGTGACTCAAAGCAGTCTTTATAATCATTTTTCTATTTTTTTCCCCAATCGAGTCCAAAATAATTTGCAAACTGGATGCCTTTTATTTTTAACAAGGAAAACATGCAAAATCAATTTAAACTTCAGATCTTCAATGATTCAATTAGTCATTTCCAAACAGACTACTGACTACTTTATTTGTTTAATTAAATGATTATAAGCTCAGTTTTCCAGCAGGTACAAAAAAAAAACAACAACTTAATTTTAGTAAGTCTGCACACCAGTGGCGAACATCAAAGCATACCCATGTGTTAGAATGGACCAGAGTCAAATTGAGAATTTGCTGTGATACACGAAAACTGCTGCTCAGACACTCCGCAGCCAGTCTGACTGAGATCCATCCGTTTTAAGAGCAGAATTGTCCACCACATCCGTCTGAAGATGCACAGACCTGGTAGGAACACACGCCCAAAAGATCCGCAGTGCTTAACCCCAGCAACATGTGGTTCTGCAAAAGCAATGATTCCGAAGGGCAGAGAACAAAATGCGCACCACACATTTAGGGTTTAATTACCAAAATCGTTTTGAGAAACAATGCTGACTTTTCTTTTTACTGCACAATTATGCACTACTTTGTGCTGGTCTATTTCATGAAATCGCAATAAAATCCACTGACGTTTGAGACTCACTTTATAAAAAGGAAAACTTTTCCATGGATATAAATACTTTTTAAAGCCTTTAAAACTGCATTTTTTTCCCACCCAAATGGTTTCTCTAGAAAGTTCTTTTTTTTTTTACTCTGATCAATGAAACGGCTTCCACCTTCTGCAGCGTTTTCACGATGGAGTGCAGCGGAAAAGCGTTCGAGCAGCATTGAACTGATGATGCTGCATTACTTTGACTTTGCAGAAGTTGTTGATGTGTATTAGCTGCAAGACTGGGCACAGCTCAATAATAATTAATTAACTAACTACCTAATATTTACAACAGCAAAGAAAAACAACAGGACTGATCAGTTTTACCTGTGCGAGGTAACTGGTTCGCTTTCAGAGACCGAGGTCTGTTAAAGCCAACAGGAAGCAGCGTAATGCCATCCATTGGCGCCGGAGCTTACAGGGTAATCCCCGTGTTTGTTTTAGCCCCCAGCATGCCGACGGTAAACACATCATGGCTGACACTGGGAACGGATTTAATTGGCTTGTTTAAAGAGAAAAAAAAAAAAAAAGATTTTAAAGGCACAAAGCTTCATGGAGAGTCATGGAGTTTGCTTTAGTCTAAACTGTCTTTTTGAAGGAGAAAAACTAGTTAACCCTCAGCAGGGTCCAGGTAGGTTTTTTTTCTTTAATACGAGCCTCTCGGGGCCCGGGGGTCCCTGGTGACAGTGGACCTCTCCGTGAGTTTGCTTCACTCCCTCTGCTTATTTGAAACACTGTTTCCTCACCTGACGGTTTTAAAACTGAGGTCTCTCTCTCTCTCTCTCCTCAGCTTATTAGGACAGAAGACATGATAAAACCTGAACAAAGTTCACTTCCAAGATTCATCTGTCATACTTAATAAACACGTAATCTCATTAAAATGAGCATAAACAGGCAAATTTTTATTGCGCTTCCTATGTTCGCTGAGGGTTTTTATGGGTGGTGGTTCTATGTAAATAATAAAAGGTGTTTTCCTGTCATAAAAACAAAGCCTGCGCAGTTAAAGCAAAGCAATTAGGCTTCATGATTTACTTTGCCTGCTTTTAATAGGAAAGTGAGGGCTTCCCAGATGGAGGTCACGGTTCTTAACCTCATCCCTTCACTACCGAGTTAATCAGTTTGGAGCATGTGTTCAAAACAACCCTGAGTGGCACAAGCAACTTTCACAATGACAACTGCTGCCTTTTCTATCCAAAGCAATAAACCCTGACTGACTGAAAACTTATAATCTGATCTCTAGGATCCAGTATACGAGCTTAAAAACATAATAATGATTCAAAAACAGCCTTCGACATCAGCTGGTTTGAGATCCTCAGGATATGATAAAGTTTATATTTATGGTACGAGTCCAACGCAAACTCAACCTGAAATTCAGGATGAAATGAGCCAAACCGGATGCTTGATGATTGACTCGAGCCTCTGTGGTTCGTCTAATAAGCACACAGAATATCCAGCGCACAGAAACCGAAACCAGAACGTGTGACATAAAGTCATCTACTTGTTAACACAAGTCTAAACAGAGGAGCGTGCAGCTTAGAAGTTACACCGCTTATTTAAATAATGGTCTAAAAACGAAAGCAATGAAACGTCACTTAAAACAAAATGTCAGGTTTACTCCAGGCTTGGGCCTATTATTAATCTTAATTAGTTAGATCGGGCTCAGACACAAAGCCAATGGCCTCAGGTCGGATCTTTCATATTCTATTCTATTTTTAGGCCCGATCTAAACTCTATATAATAACCTTGAGTGAAAAATACCTACGTTACATGTTAACACCTAATTAAAAAAAATAAAAAATGTAAAGAGTGATGAGGATCATTTACATAAAACCAGAAAAAACACGTATCCTCCTTCCGCTATTAATATATTCTATCATGTTTACAATAATTATAACTATTTTTGACATAAATTTGTTTTTGTTGTTTTGATCCATAAATCTTAGCAGAAATGCAGAACTAAAACCATCTGAATGAAATACTACCTTTGAAGTGCTAACTCTTTTTAGCTGATCGGCTCTTTATAAAGTATACATCTTTTATAAATGTATAGTATGTATACATTTTGCTGATATTTGCGGCGTAACTCGCCCTGACGTGTTTCCAGCCTGCAGATGGCCACTTAACAGACATGCTGCTCACAGCTCGCCAACTGTTGCTTTACCAGTGATGGGTGCCGCTCATTTGGCTTTCACACCAGGCATTTCCACATCTTTCTCAACCTAAAATATTTCTAAATAGCTGAATTTATTTATTTTTCTTTTGTAAACAAATGAAAAATTTAGGAGCCTTCTTTCAGCAAGCTGACCAGCATTGTGCAGCAACATGAAGGGGAGGGACAATGTTGCAGTACTCCGATCCATACTATTGGTCACTCCAGAACTTCATCTGCAATCTCAATAAAAGGACTTTAAACCCCAGAAGCTGTATGAGGGAATATTTTTAGGTGGTTTTAAAACTGGAGCTTTTTCAAACCTGGCTATTCCTTCATCCTGGTAACTGCCTCATGGCCACAGAGCAGAGTATACGAGCCTAAAATTTCACTTTTATGAATTTTGCTAGTTACAATTGAGTGTCGCCTCAACTTGCAAGTTTCATAAAGTAATCGGGGGGGCGTCGTCATCTCCCATTTGACTAGCCCAGTATCCTACAATGAGCTAAGGTTATAATATCCCCTGCAATAAGCATAAACTGTTAAATTAAATGTAAATTCTATATTTTTCGTTTGAATCTAAAGCAATATCAGTTTACTTGGCTACTAATTATTCAGTAATAAATTAACAGTAGCGCCTGTTCTACATTTTTCTTTTGTTTTTGTGTAAATGCCACCACACAAATAAAGAAACGGTGCTAAGCTCGTCTTCATGTTGTGCTGCATTAAAGCTGCACCCCAGAGCGACTTTTCTTCCCCAAACAGCTCAAGCAAAGAGGAAAAAATAAACTGAACTTAACACCTCACAGTTGCATCAGGGAAGTGCAGCAAGCTTGCCAAGCTAAGGACAACACTGGCCTCTCAAAAAGCAATTAAGGCAGAGAGAGCCATATTATTGAATGGAGAGCAGGGAGTATTCCTCCGAGAGAAGCAGCAGCAGTAGACTGTGAAATTCATATTGACTAGAGAGGCAAACACACACAGGTAAGCAGCAGAGTGGAGCTTTTTTCTCCCTTCTTTAGTCCACCGCTGTAGTCTGCTGCTTTCAGGTATATTCACAATGATTTCGGACGTCAACCAAAATTGCAGCTCCTTTAATCAGATGCCTCAAAGATTAAAGAAAAAAAGGGCAATAGAACCCATTTCTGTAAGATAAACACTGCATTAGGCAGAAATGATATTTGGCATTTTAATTTGTTTTTTTTTTTGGTTTGTTTGAAATCTGCTGAGCTCTGGACATGTGCTCACTGAAGTGTTAAATCCCACTTGATTAAAGCAGGAAAACGCCTTTAACAATGAGCCGTGCCAGTCCACTTAATTAAGTCAACTTGCACTACACCAAGGGAGCTCTGGGAAACGGAGAGTAAAGCAAACAGGGCGCTCCTGCCTTTTCTCTGGATGCTAATCAAAGACTCGATCGGCGTCCTGGGGACAACACTCTGCACGACAGATCCCAGCAATTTGCTCTCAGTAATGCCAACCCTTGCCCGGGCATCCCGGCGAACCCCCGGAGGACCCTGGAGAACCCCCCAGCGACGCGTCTCTTCTAATCTGCTCTGCCGCTGAAACGCGCACACACAGACAAACCTGAAATACACATTTGCCTCAGCCTGACGGAGGGAACACATAAAGGCCCAGCGGGTCACCGCACGCTCCTTGCTGACTCGCCAACCTTGGTGGTGCAAGTACTGGTTTGTGCAAAGCTGCTGCACTTACATTAAGAGAAACAATCGTCATGAGTATTCTCTAAAAGGGAGTATTCACAATCTTAAGGAGTCATACACAATCGCCTTTGTGTCTACTTGGTCATTGTGTTTTTTAATTTGTTTGTGGATTATAAGCCAGAGGAAGCATCTGGTGGTTATTAGCCCAGCCTGAGGTCTGGGTGGGAGGGGGTCGGTGGTGATGATGGGGGCCTTACAGGAATCTAATGATTTGTTTGCGGTCTGCTCAGTGTTGCTCCGACGAGGCTGTACATGCTATTCCCATGCAAAACCCATCACAACTCGGAGCCACAAACTCTGCATTTAGGCAATGTCTATCGTCACTCATTCAAGCAGCAAACAGATGGAAACGCTTGCAAAACATTTGAAAATATTCACAATCCATTGAACTTTTTCACATTCCGTCACTTTGATGTATTTAATTGGGATTTTATTCGAGAGACAGATGAAGCAATGCATAGTTGTGAAGTGAAAGGAAAAGAATGCAAAATTTGTTGAAGCTGGTTACTCTAAAAAAAATAATAATAATAAAATAAAAATAGCATGCGTACCTCTAAATAAAACCCAGTATTGGTTGTCTTCATGACGATGGAGAAAATTGTGGCAAAGTTTATAGCTAGCCTGGTAAAAACCAGCCTCTTGTTCTACGCTTTGCTTCTCCCAGAGTGCGTGAACCATCGGCTATTGAGAAATGATTGTTCGCTGGAGGCATGGACTCTGTTGACGTATCAAATGATTGGAAAAAATTTTTTTCCAATTGCCAATGCTTGACCATGACATATGTAATGCACAAACTTGATTGTGAAGGAAGCACGCTATAAAGCTTGCTGGAAATTGCGTGTACTGTAATCAGCCATCCCTCAAGAAGTCCAGTGTCCCAAGTCGGGCTATGACATCTTGGCCAGTATTAGCATGACTTAAACATTCCTCTTGCTCCAACTTGAATCGCTCAACATTTGGAAGCGTGACCAACACGGACTGAGTGGTTTCTCTCCATTGCCCAACTACAACCATAGGCAGACTACAAATCTAAAGCAATGCAGAAACTCTTGTTCAAAAACTCCTTTTGTTCACTGATTGGCTAGGATAAAGTGTAACTTGAGAAATTCGAGATCAATGGGACAAATTCCATACATAGCACTGATGGGAGATGAGAAGGCAGCGTGTCTCCCATCAGTGCAATGGTCAGGAAAGTTTTAAAAAAGTTTAGATTAAAAAAAAATATCTCAAGCTTTGAAACACTTCACAGAACCATTTCAATCCATCATGTGGACATGGAAAGTGTATGGTATAACTGCTAAGCCCAAAGGCACGACTGTTCCTCTGCAGAGAAAAGAGAGCATTAATCACAGACAGAGAACAAGAGGAGCACAGTAATCCTGGAGAAGCTGCAGAGATACACAACTCAGGTGGGAAGGTCTGTCAAAGTGCAACTATCATGTGAACCTTGGTGTGGCTACAAGACAACTGTGTTGAAAGAAAGCAAAAGAAGATAATAGATAGAAATAGAGGCTCTGTTGCAGAAAATTAACAATACACACAACCCCAAACCTGAAACCTGATGTGAGCAGAATCACACTGCAGGGAAAACCTGTCAGAAGCTGAAAGATCACAAACCTTGCATTTACTTCCACTTCACAAATATTTATTGGTTTTTATTTTATGAGTGCATTAATTTGTGGTCGTAAGGTAGCAAGGTACAAGGCCTAAGGGGTATAAATACTTTCATAAGACATGTCTGAAGCAAGCAAATGAGGAGAGAGAAAGAAGATTGGATTCCTGCCTTTGAAGGAGATAAAGACTCTGGGTGCAGCAACTACTTCGTTGCTGCTGATTTGATTCCCCGAAGTCAAGCTGGATAGCACCAGGAGGACGAGCACCGTCCACATATCATCCAGCCTCATGGTGGACAAACCTCCAACGGCACGCTCTCTCTTTAAATCTGCAAAGACAAACACAAACATGTGAGAAGCGGAGATGCTGGCGCAACCAAGTGCTCCATAAAATCTCCCACAGAAAGTCTGGTTTTGTTTATCAATTTATGCGACGTGTCAAACCAGCGGCTCCCAGGGGCCCCATTGACTGTTGCTTTGGGCGGCAGAGAGAGAGGGAGAGAGCTGAGGTGCAGGAATGACGCCCAGATTTTCTTGGAGGCACCATAAAAACTGATGAGCCCTGACAAAGGGGAGCCAAGCTTTTAGCGATGTGCACACACTTCCATTTGGGAAAAATTATGTTTGTTTCCCAGAGTGTGACAAACCAGTGGAGAGAGAGTGCGTCAACTCTCCTGGGAGAAGCCTTCTCCTCCCGCTCCGTCCAGAACGCATTCCTGCCTCATGACAGCACACGTGTGCTGCCGCTCCTGCCCTGTGATTACAGGTTTACCTAATGCCAGGTTACAACTAAGATTACTAGAAAGATAGAATTTTTTTTCTAAAATGTTCTGATTGGTGCAATCAAGAGAATAAATATTACTTGTTGCAGAAAGAAGTGGATAGCTGGGTTATAAATGATGAAAGAACTGACCGGCGCGCCTCAATAGGCTTGAAAACAACTCAGAAGGGAGCATCAATTAATCTTCAGGGAATGACTAATGGACACGAGGGGTGATTGCTGATTCATAACTCATAGATCAACAAAAAGACTCCATTCCTGTCCTTGATTAAACTTTTTTAGGGTTAGGGCTAATTGGGTTCATCCAGTCTCCAGTGTTTGGACCCACCTTCATAGACCCCGGCAGATCTGCGTGGGCCTCAGAGACGCGGGTCGATTTATGAGCATGCTGCAGCTGTTTAAACCTCAACTGTTTACCGACAATTTGTTAACCGTCCAGCTGTTTATTCGGAGACAGAGGCCAAGTCCTTATTCGCACAAGCACACAACATCAAACGGGGTGCTGCACCCCAAAACAACACTGGGGACTGTGTGAAGGACACACACTCTTGCATTTTACTAGAGATGCACCAGAGATTGAAATCAACCAATTTTGTTTCCGTATCAACTCTGATGGGCAGGGCAAACACTGAAAATTAGAATTTCTGTTTTGACTGTTAAATGCATTAAAACAATGGACTAACACAATCTCCTGTTTCTAAATGCATCTACAACTATATAGTTTTTGTACACTTTTTTGATAATAGAAAAAAAAAATTATAACAGTTACAGGAAAGACACAACATCTTCACTCTGTAGACCACCTATATCTCTGAGCCTATTTATTATAGCCCAAAGAAAAAAATTAAATCAGCAGGTCAGACCTAAAGTAAATCAGAAATTGGTGTCAGCTGGTAAAAGGCTGATCGGTGCATTTATACATCATATCACAAAATCAAACGTGTCCCTCAGAAAGTACCATACATTCAGAAAATATAAGATCAAATGTACAACGCACATTAAAAACCACATTTGTCATATCAATGCTTCATATTTCAAACTGTTTCATTTTGCCTGTTTAAGTTATTTCAAGACAAACAACATGTCTGTTGGTTAATGCTTGGTGGGTAGAGCTGCTTCCAATTTTAGAGACAATTCACAGCGTTTCACTTGCAACTAAAATAAGAAAAACACAGAGAAAACCAGGCGGGATGTTTCAGTGTTCCTGAGAAATAAGAGCTGTAGACTGAAATCAGAGTGTGACAGACTGGCAGCCTTGGCCACACATGGGAGGCAGAACTGTAAACAGTCTGGTGTGGTATTAGAGCGCACAATAAACTGCAGAGCGATTCAACAAATACTCTCAAATTATCTTGTGGGAATCCATTCAGAAATCGATCAGAATCCCTACTCTTATTTTTTGAATGGAATGAGAGATTATAACATATTGGAAAACATGAAACATATATTTTTTAATCAAGTCAGCGTTTTATACGCATTTATTGGTTTTTATTTAATATATATTATCCATACCAAAAGAGAATAATTAAAACAATAAGTGAATAGAAGTAAAATCAGTCTTACCTCACAGCTTTCCGTAATACAAGTTCAGATCCAACCCTGCAAGCCACTGAAAAAGCCAATCCCAACAGATCGATCACACTCTCTCTCTCTCTTTCTCTAAGCTGAAATCAATAATAATAGAAAATCCCTGCGCGGCTCTTCAGCGGCCCGTGTTGCGTTCAGGGGTGCGGCGGCGGGGCCGTCTGTATACCTGCGCAGAGCGCGCGCGTGTTGGCCCCGGAGTTGTCAGTGAGCAGTCAGGGAGAGAGAACATAAAATGTTTCTCTAATTCATCATTGTCCGAGAGCGCGAGGCGAATACATGCTCTCCTAGCACGAGCGCAGCAAACATCTCGTGGGAGAAGTGAAAAAGAAAAAAGCGAGCAGAAAAGGTAAAAGAAAAAGTCCCCGCGGTGAGAGATAAGGTCCGACAGCGCGCTGTGCGTGCAGCGCTGGAAAGTTGGAAGCTCCTGTGTGACTGTGGGGGAGAGGCAGGGCGCTAGCAGGTGGATGCGAAGGCCCATTTGCCTGTGAACACACCCACGGGGCGGGCTGGAGCGTACCGAGCCGCCCCTCAGTCCCGGTCTGCCGGGGAGCTATACAATTCACCGCCGCAGGCTTTAGAGCAGCGCGTGCGAGCAGAGAGCAGCAGAGAAGAAGTCAAAGTCATCTCCACCTGAGGGATCCAATCATGTTGACCCTCACGTGTATCTCACATCGATGAAAGCTAAATAAATAAATACTGGCTCACGCCAGCCCAAGGTGTGGGCTGGCGTGAGATTCTCGCTGTAATACCTTTACTTAGAAGTGCTGTACTTTCAGAGTATTTACAATAAAATATCCCAATTTTATTTTCAAACGCTTTTGAAGTATGACTTAACTATTTTAGTTATGAAAATATTAATTGTTTTTATTTCGTAGAAAGTTACTTTTAGGTACATTCGGTGCTTGGCTAGCTTAAAATATGAACGTGTTAAATGCTGAAGTGCATTTACGCAAAACAATACTTTTTGCTGCCCTGTTAAGCTACTACCACATTAATTAGTCAGGTTATCTGCTCCACTAGGCAGCCTGCCACATACTGATAATTAGAAATACGCACCTTAGCTATAGTTTGAAAACCGTAATTCCTTAAAAAGGCAAATATCATATTTCGACCAACTAATATTGAACATGTGAAACAAATAATAATCAGCCTCTCCATCGTTAATATTAATAATAAAAGTGATTGAAGCTATACCTGTAACAGGAAGCGAGTACCATATTTGGAAGATGATTGGGAATTGCAGTTTTGGACACAAACTTCAATGGAAAAAGAGTCTCTCTGTTGAAAACACGTTTTTGCCGTAAGTTTAAGCATTGAAGTCTTGGTCTGTTACACCCTGAAGTTGTTTTCTGTTGCTACTTTACTAGTGCAGTCAATGTTAAAATGAATTTTTTTTTTATTTAAAAATTTAACTCCACCCACATGGGATGAAATGCTATGCCAGTCTTATTTTAGCTGGAGCGCTCATTACCACATGTTATGCACTTCTGGGAAAAGAAATAAAGTCTTCATACATCCCAGTAATAAATGCATTAGATTTACCTTGTTTATGTCCAAGTGCATTTAGTTGAATTTGGTTACAGCTGTTTGTGAGCATAAAGTTTGTTGGGTAAGAAAACATGTTCTTTTTATAAAGGTGCTTACTTTAATGTCTGGATTGAATTATCCTGGCTATTGCCTTCCTATGCAATTCCACTCGATTCTCATTTCCCTTCAGTGCTCTGTCTGGGCTTTCTCCCATTGAACTGGATTTTTCCAGTATAAATTCAACTGTGCCAATCAACAAACAGAAAGACGTTGTGAACAGCAATGTTGATTTTGTTTTAGAATCGTAGTCTGCTTGGCAGTGGCAGCAGAGGAAGTGAACAAAGCGTGTTGGCCACGCTTCCAAATATTGAATCAACATTAACAGCCATCTTGTTTGGCTTGGCACTTATCTCTTTGCAGTGGAGGATGATCATTTACAGCGCAGGTGATTTCCGGGAAGCTTCATAGCATCGAACTGGTGCAGCGACTGGGTAAAGTTTAAAACTTCAGGGTCCATGCCTCCAGCAAGCAATCGTTTTTCAATAACCCAAGGGTCCAGAGTCAGACCCTCTGGACGAAGCAAAGTGTAGAACAAGGATCTGGTTGTTACCAGGCTAGCTTTAAACTCCACGACAACTTTCTCTGTTAACCGGTACTGGGTTTTATTTAGAGATATCAGAGCACAGAGAACATAAACGCACACCAAACTTTTTCGTACAGTGACTAGCTTCAACAAATTTTGTGTTCTTTTTCTTTCACTTCACAACTGTGCACTATGCTGACTAGAATAAAAACAGA
Source organism: Poecilia formosa (assembly GCF_000485575.1). Lineage (NCBI taxonomy): Eukaryota > Metazoa > Chordata > Actinopteri > Cyprinodontiformes > Poeciliidae > Poecilia > Poecilia formosa. Next base: position 183,286 of record NW_006800119.1, read on the forward strand.
CATGTTACAGTAGTTATTGGATTCATTAATTTTCTGTTAGTTCTCCTTCCTCCCGCTGCTATCGTCTTTGACAGGAGAGCCGTTTGCTGACTTTAAATTACTCGCCTTTATTTTCACCGTCTATTTCCGTGACAACCAATGCATTACCATCTGCCACCCATACTGTTAGGTGAGGATTGAACATATTTCTACAAGAACAGGCCTAAGTGGTGCTGACATGAGTCCCCCTCCCAACCCCAACAAGTGAGTGACAGTGCATTAATTAGACTTTCAAAAAGGTGTGTATTAAAAAAGATAAAAAGAACTTCCATTAACCTAAGAGTTTCATGCATAACAAGGTCTGCGCAGCATTACATCGACTTCTCTTTCTATTGAATGTTTGACTTGTCAGGTTTAGTTTAATGACTTGGAGTGCAGACAATGCAACAATTGTCAGGTCAGAGTTATCACAAATTAAAACTCTTATCTTATTTGTACTCTGATGATTTGGGGAAAATGGAGCAGAAACATCATTCGTTCGATGGCACGCAGGAAATGACATGAAAATTCCTAATTTGTTCAGCTATTCAAACACTGATTGGATACTTGAGATTCAGAGTTGGTGCCCAGGCAGAATTTCTAAAGCTCATTGAGAAAATTAAACATTTCCCCTCAATTTTAATCATTCTCCATTCAATTTCCCTTTGCACCTACATTATCTGCCTTTCATTCATTCTGGAGTCTTGGTGGCGAAACACCATTAAGCCCGTCAGGGAGAAGTGGAGGGAAAGTTTGTGAGGTGTTTGGCTGTCGGCTCAGTGAGGTCAAAATGAGCTGCCAGGTTTCACTTTTCCTCCAAACGTATCCAGGACTCTGCAGCCTGATTCAGCACCAAGGGAGTTGGCAGAGGTCGAATAGATTCAACTTGATTTCAAGCGGTCATCTTTCTATTCAATGAAGATACAGCAGATTTTCAGTGTCACTTTGGAGATCTTTTCCATTTAAAACGTTTTTGTCTTGCTTAAATCTTTCAGATTGTAAAATAATGTTTTAAAGGGGCAGCAATATGTGTTTTCCAGGCACATGCTGCCATTTTATTGAACACTCCGGTGGTAGCTATGTCAACTTCAGTTGTTATAAAAATGTTATATAAATATGACTTAAAGAAAATTAGATTGTTGAAATTGGAAAGGCCCCCTGTTGGCCTCCACTTTGAACAACACTGATTTAGTCTACTTCATATTGCCAGACAGGTACTTCTTAATTTTACAGGTCTGTTACCATACTGCTGAAATTCAACTCACCTCTCCAAAAACATGGTAATTATAATCAATTGGTGATTTAAGAAGGAGGCCATTTTGATTTAGATACATTTTTCTTTTAAATAAGAGAACTTAAAAATCATTTTAAATTGAATCAGGTTATCTTTGATGATAAAATTTGTCTGATGATCTAAACATCAAACAAAATCTGTGAGGGGACAAATAGTTTTTCACAGCTTTGTACTTTCTCCTGCCCAGTTTTCCTAAAATAAAACAATTTGCTATCAGCCAAGAGCATATTTCTATTTAAACACTTCTGCTTGATGGAAATCTAAAGACATGTTATACTAGAGGAGGATCTCTTGGTCTTTTAGTGAGGCGAAACCATTATCTCTGATAAAATCTTGCGAGTGCATGATACCACACTGTCACCGACATCAATCTAAGTGGCGAATGAACTTGTAACATTCTGCAAAATGAGCCTGCATTCCAGCCGAAGTGTGAACTTTGCTATCTTCTGGCTCTGCTAGCAGGGCGTGAATGAATGCCAGGTGTTGAATCTGCATTTGGGATTCTTATACAGTTCAAGAGATCACCTGCAAACACAATCCCAGTTTCAGTTGCTGCAGAGAGACGCGCCGTACTCTGCACTTCATAGCTGTCGTGTTGCACTGAACCGCGAAACGTAGCCGAGATTCTTTCTCGGTTCAAGACGAAGTGATGAACTTGCACCCCGTTATGCTCATTTCACAACTCTTTATCTGCTTTTCTCACCTCCTTTTAGACCTCATCAGGTGCATGGTTGTGTTGCCGCACACAAGAAGTGTTCAGACGTTACACGCTTTAGATTTTTCCCATCGTACTGAATTATAATGAAATGACTGAAATCCTGTTTTAACAAGATAAAAAAAATGCTTTGAGGAAAGGATGACTCAGGTTTAAAATGCTTAACTATTGAGATATAATACTGTCATTTCTGGCATCTAAAGAACACAATACATACATAGTTGTGGTGATCTAGTGATAACATTTATGTGCCTTTTGAAAACAATTCTTAATGTTTTGACCTGGCAACGTTTCTCTTTGGTTCATTTACAAAGGAAATGCCGTCAAACACGCATTCAGGACAATATGTCGTATTTGGCTACAAACAATCTTTTTTAGGTGGCAAACACTGAAGTTAGCATCTGATTTGAAGCTTCCAACTCTATGGTTAAAAAGCTGAAACGCCTCTTTAAACAGGCACTTCAGATGCTACAAATCATACGTCAACTTTGGCTCGGAAGGAAACTGAATTCTTTCTTGCGAACATCATTTATCAATGACGGAAGGAAATGTTAGCGTTCACTTGAAGACACTGCAATATATAATTAGGAGACTGAGTAGAAAACAAATAAATTCTTTTAAACATTTATATGAAATTTATCTACAATTCAGTCTACAGTCTTCTTCAGTGAGATCTGAATTCTGAATACAAGATTATTCCAAATGTATTTCTAACAATATAAATATAGAATAAATAATAGTTTTATACTAACCTGTTATTTTTACCACTTTGAGAGGGTTATAAACTTTAGTTAATTTGCACTGTGATAATATTTCTGTCAGATCCGTTATATATAAACTATAAAAACCCAGAAGTATTTTAAAAATCAAGTTAAACTATATTTAGATCCCTTATTGCCTTCTAATATTTTATATGAACATCCTCATTAGATAAAATCAGTAAAAATGCTCTGACAATCTAACATTTTTTTGTGAGACAAAAAGAATTAAAATCTGTAAACTATAAAGTTCTTTGTTTCACACCATCTCACTGCCAGAAATAACTCTGATCCCAGAAAGGTTTAAGTCTACCGCTTCCAAACATACCGATAAACAGAATCAAATGCTCGTGGGCACAAACACACACAAGTCCTTTAAACAAAGCTGCAACAGCTTCGCTTTTCCAATAAAGATTTAGCTGAATTTTGAATTGAGCAGGCAGGTGCTCACCTTGTGCCGCAGACAGATAGGAGCAAAGCTTCGCTCCCAGCACTCTCTCCGTCAATGGTGTTCTCAAAGCTATTAGCATTTAAATGAGAAAAGAAAAGTGTCCCATCTAGATTACAAAGAAAAAGAAAAAGTCTTTATGAGTGGAGAACTTGTTCAACACTTCTCGTCCGTTTAGAACAAACTTTCTTCTCGTCCTGATTGAGTGCAGTCAGTTCAACAAGCGCACTACATGGCCTTACATGAGTGTGTGCCCCCTTCAACTTTTTTTTTTCTTCATTTTCTCACTTTACAATCATAAACTTAAAGTATTAGACCAACTGTAAAGAGAAAGGAAAATGGAGGACTTTTTTTTTTTTTTTTAAAAA